>NW_027526422.1:10240373-10247489 GCF_048455015.1 Haemaphysalis longicornis | reverse complement strand
GAAATTTAAAGCAATAATTTCATTTACTGATCATGATTTCCATAGGTAATGGGCTTTCAAAGCAATTTCAGCGGACTTTTACAGCGTCGGCCACGGGACTGGTTACCTCAAAATATTTTACAGGTTCGGTGCGCTGGCATAAATATATCAGTCAGTAACCACGCGCATGTTTAGTGCAATTCCATGTCGGTAAAAATCGCACGACAACTACTGTTCGGTTTGTAAGGACTCACGCGCACGTCAAGAGCCGTCCAGACACCTCCGTAACCCAGCAAACTTTGCAGCCATTTCTTGAAAGTTTTGATTGGACCCAAACCACGTTCACGCTACTTCCATACGGGATTGCGTCCGCTTTCTCGGCCTCACCCAGGACAGCTGTCAAGCGTAATACTACACGCAGGAAGCAAGGAACAGCGTTGTGCGCTGTTGGGGCGCCCTGCAGGGCACACGGCGACCGGCCGCGCAGTTTGCCGCTTTACGAGCTCGTCTGGGGGCGCCGCGAACACCCCGAGTCGGGCGTAAACCTCCAGGACAAACGGTTATGGATGCGTCGGCGCCAAGTCCGTGTCAGACGGACACCATTCTCCTTTAATCCACCGCTCAGAGCGCTCCAATGGCCTGGCCCAGGAGCGGAAAGACAAACTGGGCAAGAGTGTGGGCTGTCTCGCATAGCGAAGACGGCGGCATTAGCGAGTATAGCGAGATGGCAGGGAGCGGAGAGAGGTATATGGAGAAAGTTGGGATGACTAAAAGCAGTGCAGTTGTGGAGCATATATTTCGGGGTGCCGCAGAAATCCCCCGCGCTGTCCAGGAGGGATTGGTGCCGGAAGAACGGCAGTGCGAGAGCATCCGTTCTGCCAGAGCCCGAGGCGTCAGCACAATTTACGGCCCTGTTGCACGCATTTAAATAAGAAGTTTGTGGAGACCGAGTCATTCTCGGGTATAGATCTCGAGCGCCGTGGGAGGGAGGCACGTTGCGCCGGCACGTTGTCAACATGTCATACGAGTCGGGCAGGGGCCATAATTGACCTTATCGGCTAGAGCGCGTGTTCGCGGGGAAAATAGCTGGGTAAAGCGGTGATGAGCTCGGCCGGTTGGTTGTTCGTACTTGACATCTCGTACTCTGCATAATATCGTGTATAAATACCGTCGAATGCCTAGAGACGTTTCCCACAAAAGTAGCCCGGTCAAGCACCATTTCTTGGCAAAATCGACTGCTTTTGGCGAGGACTGGGGGTTGCTGCTTCCCCCTAACAAAACATAAGAAAACGTTAGACGCAGTGGTGATCTGTTACCTCGGAATTCCCACCTGCAGAGACATTTTTAAAGGTAGAATAATGACTTGCGTGGCATAACGTGTACATACTGCCAAATCGGAATAAAACGTCGACCGCGGAAATACCGTATCTTTGCGATTCTAAGCACCCCCATATTCTAATTACCCTCCCCTACTTTCGGGAAAAAAAAAAATTGGAAAAAACATTTGCATGCGAATCTAAGCACCCCATTTTCTAAGCAACCTTGGCAAAGTTAATTTCCGACTCGTGGAAGTGGGCCCGAGTTGACGTTGTGGCTAAGTAATTTATAAAGTTTTGGATTACAGACCATCATTCAATCGAACAGAACACGTCCTGCTGGGGTATAATGAGACCGGTTGCCCAAGCGGCCCAACGGACTCAACGATAGTTAGAGTGACTCAGTATCAGACGTAAGCGATGGGTTCATGGTCTGTACATATTTTTCTTTTGAATGTTTGCCATATAAAACACTGTTCCTTGCAGCCGTCTCGTCGAGATACGACCGCGAAAAAAAGTGGCGGAAGGGGGGGGGGAGCAGGTAGGTCGGGTTTTTCAAATCTAAGCACCCCTTTTACTTTGGGCATCGCGATCGCGGAAAATGAGGGGAGGTTAGAATCCAGAAGGCAAGTCTCATCAAGTCTCATTGCCGAAACGTTGGCAACGATTGTGGTCGCTACCTTGTCCGAACTTCTTACATATATATACATACATATATATATATATATATATATATATATATATATATATATATATATATATATATATATATATATATATATATATATATATACATATATATATATATATATATATATATATATATATATATATATATATATATATATATATATATATATATATATATATATATATATATACATATATATATATATATATATATGTATATATATATATATATATATATACATATATATATATATATATATATATATATATATATATATATATATATATAATACACAGAATTGGCCTTGCGTCACTAATTATATTAGTGTGGTATTCTACATTATCTTGCTCGGATAATATTGTTAGGCTTAATGGGATGTATTTCGGGAGCAGGCAGTATGTAACGCTTAAAATTCACTTATCGTTGCTTAGGTGCAGAGTATAGCGCGTTATGTGGTAACGACATGTGAATAATTCTATCAGACGTGTAACGAACTTCGAAACGAGCGAGGTAACAAACGAAGACTACAGAAACTTTGGGGCCGATATCGTGGCGCACGTCGATATCCCAAGTTAGAAGGCTGAGAAGAGAGCGAGTTACTAATTCTGTTAGAGGCGGGGGAAAAATGGAGATCGATACACACGGGTGTCGGAAGCGATGCTTCGGGTCTATAAACAGCCTTTTGTAAGCTCAGGATTGCGCGCCCGTGAATCAGGGGTTCAGAAATAGGCCCCAGGTGGCCGCTAAAGGTGGGAACGTGCCTGGCAGAAAAAGCGCTTTCTCCACCTGCGTTCCCTCCATACGTCACGCTTGGCATTCTCACCTTGAAGAAAAAAAAAAAGAAAAAATTTTCTCGCACGTGAGGCTCGAGGGAATCATGTATCCTAAAGGCTCAGGGCTCAGGTAATCCTTTCTCTACGACGTTCCAACTGTTACAAGATGCCGACGCGGATTGCGTCACAGTTCACTCAGCGCGGGAACTTCGCAATCGCGACAATATACAGAAAACTGAGAGCGAAGCCATTTTGACGCTCAAAGCGTGGTAGTTGTTGAATAGGTTGTTTTGTGTGCGTTTGCGCTTGCATGCGCGTGGGCGTCGCGCTTTGAACCGGCATAAGGGCCACGTTCACCAGTCAGCTCCTTGCAGGGGCAAGATTACAACCCGGCTCCTCAATTGCCTCTTCACGTGAAAGCCAATAGGCCCCGCACCAAACGACACCATTCTTTCTCTGGCGAACGCCTTTAAATTTATTTCTGCCTTGCATAGCTCAATCTCGGGCACATACAGCTCTGAATGTTCTGCAGCCTTTTTTTCCCGAAGTTCTTTTCTTCGGCACTGGTTTCAATTCTTGCACCACGCCGGTCTTGCCAACGTATGCAGCGAAAAACATGTTTCAGGTTGCACGGAACACACTTTTTTACCGCTGAACATGATGGTATTTTGAACACAGGAATACCGACCACGGCAGAATGGAAATATGCAAGTCGAAAAACCGGGCGTATTGTCTGCAGCAACCACATGGAGCGCTCGCGTCTGGCGGCCGGCGGCGTCTGTTGGCGGCGACGCGAAAAACGTTGGAGAACACAATTTTGCCCACCACTATCTGCCATATTTGTTTGCTATCTATAAACCACTTAATTGGTAACATTGGCTCTTCCTTTTCTTGAATTTGGTCTTCCCCAACGCCCGTTTCACGTCGCCGCGATGGGATGCTGACGACCGCCGGACGCGAGCAAAACGCTCCACGTGGTTGCCGTTTTACAACAAAAGTAAGTCTAAAGTTCGCGAAAAGTGTGCGTTGTGCTTAACATGATGAACGGAACACCAAATGAATGCAATTGTAAAAGTATGCAACCTTCAAATGATAACCGGTCCTAACTAGCACGGATGCTAGTTTTATCAAATGAGAAGATTTAAGCGATTTTAACCCTGGTCCTACACACGGTCGCGGGGCGTGTGAAAACATGTGTGCCAGCTACTACTAAAAAAAGCAGCTTTCTGCCGATACACCGTTGTAAGCTAGATTTGTTAGAGTTAGGTTACTAAATAAAACCGTTCTGCAAAACTAAATAACTAGTTAAAAGTAAGGGAAGAAACTCTGTTAGAACTCCAGTGCCCGACGTTATAACCGGGAGTAAACAAAATTTTGGCGTTGCAGCTGGTGTGGTAGCTCCATTGGTATTGGAGTGTTTAAAAAAGGCCATAAACGCCAGGCTTATTTAAGCCTCGGCCGTTGCGATGGCGCTGAGAAAAACTGGGCGGACGGCAGGTGCAACACGGGCCGCTATTTTCGCGAATCACCGAATGGCCTTAGGGCAAAGAAATAGTGAAGAGAGAGAGAGAGAGAGAGAGAGAGAGAGAGAGAGAGAGAGAGAGAGAGAGAGAGAGAGAGAGAGAGAGAGAGAGAGAGAGAGAGAGAGAGAGAGAGAGAGAGAGAGAGAGAGAGAGAGAGAGAGAGAGATCCGAGACTGGAAAACACCTCTTCATACTAATATTAACACGGGAAAACTTTTGTTTTAATTTACAAAGGTTCATGCATGTTAGAGCAATCAAGGCGTGTGCCAGAATGCCTAGAGCATCAAACTACTGAAAACAAAAATGGCCTTGCCTTTTCCTTCTCCCCCTGAGTCTCGCCTGTGGAAAAGAACACAAGGGTAGGGAAAATATAGCATCTGGTGGAAGGAGATTTTTCAAGCAGAAGACAGAGGAACTAGTTTACACAATGAAGCAAAAGTAAGATTCTGCAGCGTATGTATATACGGCCCGAGGAAGCCGACGAGCACCGACATATGAAACAAAAACAAAAAAGAACACCTTGAATGCTTCAATGGGTTCATACCGGCCTCCGGGCAGCTGCATTCCTATTGTGTTTAGGCAAGTGGGTGGAAGCAGCAGCAGCAGGTATATTGCGTCTATATTGCTTTCCGGCTTCGGTGCATCCTAAAAGCCGCTCGAACGAAAAAAAAAAAATAAATAAAATAAAACTTCAAGCCTCCGCCAAAGCACCTGCGCTCTCAACGGCGAGGCCTACGCACAATCCCGCGCGCGTGCCCATAGTTCTCAAGTTCTCTGCAAAGCCGCAAGAAAAGAGACTCCGAGCAAGCCTGCTTTCGTGGAGTCAACAAGAAAACGGCGAGGAATGTATTGTCGGATCGCGACATCACGCCATTGTGAGAGTCTAACATTCGCGATACACCGCGAATGCACAAACCCATACAGGCACACGCAAAAAGCACGAGTCGTGTTTCATCCCACTTGCTAAGTCCTGCCACGCAGCTTTTCGTATAGACACAGTGCTCGTATACGAAAAGAAAGCTACAGACTGCATACCTTTCGAGGTAAGACAATAAGAAAAAGAAACTACACACAACACAACCGCGTCGGATTTCCTTAGTCTTCACTGCAGACACCCTTGTTCCAGGCCACTGGCGACCACATATTGCTCCACGTCTTTTTGCATTGTGCGACTGCCACTGAAAGATGTAGAAGGTTCGGCTCAATGCCGGAAATAGAAAAGCGACCGGAAATGGCCGTCCGGACAGCACGCGCAAACATCGCAGCGACTCGCGTTCGCCTTGTAGTTCGTATTCGTTTTCGCGTTTTCCAATTCAACGCATCGTCCTACGTATACCGCGTGCTTCCTTAGCACTTTTCTACTGCCGGTAAGCTGACAGGTATCATTTACTTTCTACCCTTTCCTGGATGACACATCTCGAGGCCAGAACGGAAGTCGGATGTGACGGCTTAGTCTGCGGCGCTTCTTCCATCCTTTCGCCTTTACGGTCGTCGCACTTGCCACAGTTGCGACACCGTTCGGTGAAAATGCGAGTCTGTGCGCAGCGCACGGGTTCCCCGAAATGCGCATGCGCGCGTGAGGATGGTGCGGTATGCGGAAATGCTACCACTCCGCAAATCAGGTGAGTGTAGGGAAGGGAATCAAGATTTATCTATTTTGCTCCGACGTCTGTCCTTTTGCTCGCTGCCATGGTTTGAGTCAAGTGCTCATTTATAACACGACACTCTTGGTGCACTTTTGTAGTGCGAGCTACACTGGCCGAGGTTGAGCAGTTTCGCGTGGCTCCTGGAGAGCCGTGCCGCGCATGCGCGAGGAGAAGTGACGCCTCACGGCGCACAGCTTTCGCGCTGGAGCTGCCGCCGCCACGACTGGATTGGATTGGATTAATTCGAATTGGATTGATTAGGATTGGGTTGTAAATCAGCAGTAAGCATGATAATCAGCTAATCCTAGACAACCAGGAAAGCTAAGAATAACCGGCTGAACCTTAGCTAACGCTACGTATATCCTGGCATAATCGAGCTAAGCCACTGCTAATTTTTTTTCCCAAGTCGGTCCTCGACAGTCACGTACGCCTGCTGTACGCCGTCGGGGTATACCAAAGAGGGCGTAGGTTGGAACGATATAATGACGTTAGTAGCAACGGTGCGGTGTTCTCCTCTGAGTGAATTCGAGTCATGCCCTTTTGGGTGGATTGACAATCGGCGCATCAGTATCGAGGTGGGATGAGCTTTAGTTCTGCCTCGAGTCGTTTCATGACAACCAGAGCGTATTACATGGACTGCAGAGTTCTTCCGGGAACCGACGCGTGGTTAATTGCAGCGCCCTCTTTCGCTCGATTGGACGACGTGTTTCCGCAGTGCATTGTATCATTTGAAGCAACGCGTAACTGCCGCCAGTAAATCGATTTGCCGATGAAAGAATATGAAGGTAAATGTCGGCGATGCCAAAGGAGATGGGATGCCGTACGGGAATTTAGGTAAAGGCGGCGAAAGGAGCCAATGTGAAGCAAAAAAAAAAAAGGGGGGGGGGGCGTATATTGAGCACGCTTCAGTCGAATCTGTGCAATGGTACAGGTAATGAAGCGAAAGTGTTATGAAAATGAGAGAACAGACCATTACCGAGCTTAAACAAAAAATAAACTCGGAGGATGTCATCACCACCATCATAATCATAATCATCATCCTATCTTCGCCCACTGCACGGCAACGGCCATTCCCTTAGATTTCAAATTATCCAATTGCGAGGGCCGCTGGTCGGTGCTGACGCAATGTGATTTCTGCCCAGTGCTCTGAATGTCAACGTAAAAAAAATTAATAATCGTGGATAAACG
>NW_027526422.1:10095373-10232873 GCF_048455015.1 Haemaphysalis longicornis | reverse complement strand
GACCGGCAGTGCCATGGGGAGACACAAGCGACAGTTTTGTCATCTCTGAGTGGGGAGTCCACTTGAAAAACTCGAAATCAATCAATCAATCAATCAATCAATCAATCAATCAATCAATCAATCAATCAATCAATCAATCAATCAATCAATCAATCAATCAATCAATCAATCAATCAATCAATCCTCCATTCACAAGCATCTTGGAAAGAAGACAAAGCGTGGAGAGCCAGCTAGTAAGAATTTGCCACTTGAAGACTTTTTCAAGCGAAGCTGTTTTAGCCTCTCCTTTTCATGATTTTTTTTACGTTTTCGGGTGCAGAAAGGAGGTGGAACTGAAGAGAATGAACGCGACACCGCCGTTCCTGTGCCACCTACTCCAACCCGAGAGCAAGAAAACAAAACAAAGAAAAAACTCCAGAAAAGAATGTACGCTTAACAACCGCTCACGTGACGTCTCCGCAAGTCTGTGGGAATTGAACTACACGTGAGTATCTGAAACACGAAATCCCGCTTCTTTCAAATACCTTTGGGTTTTAAGAGGCCGGCTCACCTGCCGAAACTCAATGCCGGCCAGGAGCGGTGAGTCGTGCCGCTCTTCGTCGTCTCATGCTCGGCGGGCATACAGGAATAAATTAGCAAGCCATTAACCCGCCCGGGAACGTCCGTACCACGGTGAAGAAGTTCACCGCAAGGTCATTATCGTCACGGTTCCGACGAACTGAGTCTGCTCTAACGCGCATTTCCTTATGTAGATTAATTTTTATGACACCCAACAGCGTCGACGGCCATGCACTTCCGTAGGACAGGATATTTTCTCAATTACTCTATGATATGTCTTCAAGTGACGTTCAAGCTAGCTCTTCTCAATTTATTATGGAGGCATACAAAAATGAGCAGAAAAAAATTGGCGCTCTTTGCTTTCAGTTGGCCTTGCGCCATTAAAATATACGCATCATCAGCATCATCATCATCATCATCATCATCATCAGAAAAATTACTAACCGTTCACTTTGTTTACCTTCACCACAACACGTCCAAATGGGTCACGTTACTGTACCACAATCTTGAGAAGCTGTTTTTTCGTTTGTCAACCTCTTTATGTGCTCAAAGCCGGACGGTCTATTCGGCGAAATAACCAGCGCTACGAACTACAACGCACATGCCATCGTTATTTTGCTTCATCGTTAACAGCGGGTGCGTATGTGTATTTAATAGCGTTCGCTTCCATTTCATACTAAGCCTTTCAGCTTTAGTGAGGGCTGGCCACAAAGGAGAAAGCGCGAACCATTCCCCTTGCTAATCTAGTATACAGTTAAGCGCTTCAGTGCTTCTTCGCTCCGATAAAAGCCTGTTTCCAACGTTCGAGACCGGTCGAATGGTTGTTATGTCCTCGACTGCAGTGCGAAGGAGTTTTTATCTCTTCTGAAATACGGTCGTAAAGTGCGATCCTGGCCCCCGCTCAGCTAGCCGAGCTAAAGATTTCTTTGCAGGAGTTCAGTATTGGGCGAGGACTTAGCGAATGGCATCAACTTTATACGAGTTCTTTCTTTTGCTGCCGGAAAGTGGTCGGGGACGTTTTATTGGTATCATTTTATTGGAACAGCTTCTGCGAACTCGATACCGTCCGGCAACCTTCTAACGTCAACAAAACGTTTTTGTTGTGTACTTCTTTCACTGTGCCCTTCGGAAGTAAAAACAACCTAGAGGAAAGGGAAAACAGCGGAAGCGGCAATAGGCAGTTAGGGTTATACTGGAAGCGCGCGCCTAAACCCCAAAAATATGTAGAGCCGAAGGCCGTGAAAAAGGAATAACAGAGTTTGTCATAGACTGTTTAAGCTCTGGAATTTTACGCAGAATATGACATTTTGGTAGTCATGACACGAAAAACAAAGAGAGAGAGAGAAATGCTCGGTAAATATATTTTCCCCCAGAAGGCTTATAGCATACATGCGAACACGCGTAGTCTATAACTAACGAGCACCTCCGCGTTTACATGTCACCAGATGCGATGAGCAGTAAACCATCAGGTGATATAACTTATGATTGGAAATCTTTGGACGTTCTTGTACTGCAAAAAACGTTTCACGTAGTTCGCGTCGTGCATCGCGCAAGCAGCACGCTCAAAAGGTTGTTCCTGCTTCTTTCTGTAGGTCAAGGTTCGCCCCCACCGCCACAACACTTTTTTTCCTTAACGCTCCGTTATCACTTGACATGCTGCCACGCGCACAGAAATAATGCTGGCGTGAAGAGAGTGACAGACGGGGATCGGAGCAGTTACTGACAACAGGCGTGGAAACTAAAGACCGTAGCGATCAACACACGGACTCTGAAGCTACTCTTGCTAATTGAAAAGCAACAGGCCTTGTGGGCAGCCGCTAAGCCAGAATACGTAAGATGCTGCTCCATTAATGCATACCTTTGGTGACGGATTCCGCGCCGCCATCCATACGTACACCAACAACTTCTTGCTTTCCGGTCGGCAAAGCAGGCGCTGGGAGTGACGACTTTCGCACAAGAAGCCGTTTCTGCGATAATCTTTCCCCAGCGACTCCTGGCGCCACGTATTCCGTCACACGGAGGCTTTCCCCAGCGCGAAAACAAACGATAGAAAACGTGTCAACGTGAGCTGGAGATCGGTGCCAAGAGGCGACTCTTTAGCGTTGGATGACCGTAATTTTAGCATCACCGGATCATCCGGGAGCCCTGCCACGGCGGCTTCTTGGCTACCCGGTTCTCTACCGGCGTCGGACGCTTCTGGCAACAGCTGCTGCACTGGGGCCAGCGTCTTGTTTACAATCGCGGTAACAATGCATGGAAGCCAGGATGGATTGCCCGAGGGACAGCGACACGGGCGCGAAGCAAAGAGGAATCTGAACAATCCGGGCTTGACCCCACGTTACTATGCTATTGGTTTAACAGTACTTCGAGTTTGTATCTAACCAATCGTGAAACTAGCCCGAGAGCAGACTCGGCAGTAATGAAATTACAATAATTAAATTACAGTAATTAAATTACTTGTTGCTGCAATGAGTAATGTAATGAATTAATTTTGAGCGTTGTTAATTTATTAACGTAATA
Source organism: Haemaphysalis longicornis (assembly GCF_048455015.1). NCBI lineage: Eukaryota > Metazoa > Arthropoda > Arachnida > Ixodida > Ixodidae > Haemaphysalis > Haemaphysalis longicornis. The sequence continues at coordinate 10,229,795 of NW_027526422.1, read as the reverse complement.
AATTACTTCAGGCCAGTAATTTCATGGAAATTACTCATTACTTTCCTAGTTTCTTTTGACTACGATACAGCCTGTCCGCTTCTCTCACAGCATAAAAAAGTTTTGAAGGGTACCCGAAAATGAAAAGGTTCTTCATTATGTTCAACACAACCCTGCCCTCATCCGCGCCAGCGGAGCGTCTTTTCTGCATGGCAAAAGACACTTTGTCGTACACCTTTCCGAAGCCTACTTTGCATCGCAGCTCTTTCTGAAATGTAATGTATAGCGCTATAGATAAGTTGGTGTATAAACAAATATTTTTGAGATTGCAGTGTATATGTATATGAGTGTAAATAGAGTGCATATGAGTTGGTAGTGTATGAGTGATCAATTTTTATTACAGCAATGTCACGTAATTTTATTACTTTTGAAAAGTAAATGTAATTACTTCCGGCCACCTGTAATTTCTAATGTAATTTAATTACATTTTGGACAATTCTGGGAAAGTAACGAGTAATGTCATTTAATTACTTTTAGAAGTAATTTTGCCATCTCTGCCCGAGAGGAGCTGTGGAAAAATAGTTTTTTTTATCCCCAATTGTTTGTGTTCTAAATGGAAACAAAAACAACAACAAAAAAGTAGTACAAAGAAACAAAACTGAACCAAGATGGTAAGTTGGGCGAGTTGGTACGGTTTATACTGGATCCCAACTAGTGCAAGAAAGACAAGGACGAGAACGGGTACAAAATCAGCGCTGTGTTTGTACCCTTTCTAATCCTTGTTTTTCGGTGGTTGTTTTTCAGTGTGAAACAAAACTAAAGATGTAACCGTAAACGTTCCTCTATGCGCTTTTCAGGGCTGCTTTTTCTTCTCCCTTTGTGAGTACAGATTAATATCGAGAATGAGACTAAAAACGCCAGCGGAAAATTATGAAACTCAACACGCAGGATGTGAGACATTGGTGTGTGGTTGAAAATAAACGACGTTGTTAAGCAAAATTTAGGAGGTGCACCGATGCCATTAGACAGCGGATGACGAAAGAAGTGCTTAAATTAATGTGTTTGTGTTCCTCACTTCCCCGTTAGTGGTTCATTTCCGGAGTGCGGCACCCATTTTTTAGTCTCCAGATTTTCCTTAAATGATACGCTTACATCTTCAGTAATTTGGTTCAAATCACCTTGTTGTAGTTTTTGACATTTCACCTTACAGCTATGTCAGTATGTGATATCTGTAGCTCATTCCTTTGCGGTGAAGCATGTGCCTTTATTAATTTTATGCCTACAGGCATATACAGTACATGGAGTTTTAACGTCACAGGAACGCGGGTTTCCATGTGAGCGCTGCTAAAAGGGTATAGACATCACCGCGTATGCTTTGCTTTCCTCTGGTAGCCACATAGAAAGTCCTGCCCGATTATTAACACTTATGAAGTTATTATTCATCTTCAGAATGAGGACGCCTGTCAAACAACCGAAGCTTAATCTTTCAGAGCCCCTTGGGGTTTCAATAAACCACAGGCATTCATTTGCTTGAAGCATGATCAAATAAAGTTTCTTTATGGTTATACTGAAGCGAAAAAGGAGAAAAAAATAGGGTATATGCAAGTAAGAACTGGTAAACGCGCATATATGTGTGCCCCGCATCTGTTCACGCTTCACGCAAGCTGGGGTGCATACGAGCCTGGTTATTCAAGCTTACCCACGCTAATGGACCCACGATTACCCACGCTAACAACATCGTGCGCTAACTTCCTGCTCGGCAAGGTGACGCGGTAATGTTGCGACTGAGTCCGCTTGTTTTCATTCCATGGTTGCAGACCCCAGGCGACGATGGAGATAAGCCTCCACTCACGGATACGGCCCAACTAAAGCTCCGAGCGACTAAAAACGGAAAGAAGTGGGGAATCCGCCTAACGAGCAGCTGCCACGTTCACTGCTTATGGCGCCCTCCTCGACGGTGCCACGTGCATGCGACTAATAGCCTCAGCGCGGCTAAGCCAAGCCAATCCAAGACTGGCCCACTTTCGCTCTGATGCGACAGCAGCTTCACTACGCCAGTAGGGCTTCGCCCCGTCGGACGATTACTTCTAAGAACCCAAACAAAGCTCCACGCTAACCGGAAGACGTGTTCGGGTCATCGTCTTTAGAGGTGGGATGAATGGAAGCAAACTTTCGCATGCGCCCGCCTGTACAAAAGACCTCCTCAGCCCAGGTGGGTGAGAGCTTATAGCTTAACGTAGAAGGAAAAAGGAGAGGGGAGACTCACGGGGGTCGCGGGCGTGGGTGTTTGCCCAGACAGAAAACCACCTGTGCCAGCTCGCTCGGGCGGAAGCGCTGAAGGAACATAAACCACCAGGAAGGGACCGTAAACGCATCCGCCAGCGGTAAAGATGCATTATTGCTAGCGGGGAAACACTGAAACTTTTTATTGCTTTTTTTTGGTACTGACATGCTTTGTTTTTCCGGAAGTGAAACCGAGGGGGCTAGGCGAATGACACGACAAACGTTAGCGCGTCGGAAATGTTTGCAGAGTGCAAGCGTGTTTACGCACGGACACCCGCTCCTCTAATTTTCTGAGCGATTTTTTTGAATAGCTAATAAGGCCCGCATGCAAAAATCTGTGTAATGGTGACTTATCTCGAGCATTAAACACCTAAACATTTCTAATTACACGGCAGCAACACTAAGATGAAGACGAGGCGACAACTTCAGCCCTCTCTTGCAACATAATCCTTATTGAAGAAAGCGACACACATATATACAGGAATTGAAAGTAACATAACATAGGGAATAATCATCATGTTGGCAAATGAAACATAATAAAAAATTCCGTTGATACATTATATGCACTTCTTAAGAATTGTGAGCTCTACAGCTTTATAATGTCCAATTGAACGCCGCTGAGTGCTCCTCCGAGTTTTTTGCGCTGCGGGTACTGCTCGAGTATTGCTGCGAGGCATTATGCTGGCGTGGACGGCCTAGTTTCGCCACTGCCCAGGTTGCGACCGCAGAGAGAGAGAGAGAGAGAGAGAGAGAGAGAGAGAGAGAGAGAGAGAGCTTGACTGACGTAGAAAAGTCATTGTAGCAGCGAGTTTGGCTGCCACTCCGTGTGGGAGTGATGCAGGGGGAAAATGAGTGAAGACCCGTAGTCACACAAGCACGCGCACAAACACTAACAGCCGCAGGAACGCACGCATAACACATTCACGGGAGTATGCTCGAGTATAACGGTCACAGAATTCTGTCCAAGCCGCAGCCGCGAAGAAAGGGGGCCAAGGCCCGTGTAGCCGATGTAGATACCTCAGACTACATTGCTATAAGGTACGTACTTTCGTGCACATCGGCCTGCGCAGAGCGCGTTATGGAACATGTCGTAGCCGGCGGGAGCTTTAAAAGGCGTTTTGCTGTTACAGGCGGCGGACGCTAAACGTTAGTCGCCGACTTTTCCGCTCGATGGGCAATTTTAAGTTCTCGCGCGGGCATTAAAAGTTTATAAACACATCTGCAGCATTCATTGTGCTGATTGCAATAGAAAATGCATTTCATTCAGGGTCAATGGGATAGAATAAGCGATCCCATCCGTAGCAACCATTCTATTAATCCGGAATGTTGAGATTATTCCATTATTCTCCTCGCAGTTTAGACAGCGCTCCTACACATCATCTCGCCCTTTACAAGCTGACGCTCGCACTTTCATTGCTGTCGTTGTCACTAAAAGAAAGCGTTTGTGGCGCAACCAGTGGCCAACGGGGTAAATATAATGCATCTCTAAATTTCAGTTTATACCCTACTTTTTTGCTCGCTATTACGCCGTCTTTGTGTGTATGTGTTTGTCACTTTATGTAGTCAAGGGTAAAGTTGGAAAGAAGATGGTGGTTATGTTTGTTTCCCACCTTATCTCCGTCTTTGTCTTTTCAGTCAGGCCAAAGTTTAATTCTAGCATGTTTTAGCATTGTGTTGAACATTGCAGCCTAATTATCCCTAATGTAGGCCGTCGGGAGGTGGATTAAAGGCGCAGAACTTCCGGAGTAACGCCAAGCGGTACTCGTTACCGGAATTGAGGTTGTTCAGGTTGATGTCTTTAAGCCGAAAAGCCTGCATACAGATCTAGAGGGAAAATAGTGTGTAATGAAGGTCGGTAAGACGACCGGAATGCGTAATATTGTCACTAAGCCAAGGATGACGCAGTTGGCTTATTGGAGTGTACTTGTGCTCCCTTAACAACTCAAAGAATACAGAGGCGGCGAAGCAGCAGTCTACAAAGTGACGTGCGCAGGCGAGTGTCGGCCAGTAGAACACCGCGGCGTGTGCTCTGCGGGTATTTATCTTTCGGTGTGGGTGTTTCCCGAACCGTTGAATCACATCCAGAACACTGTAGATCAAATAAGATTATTCTATGCTGGTGACGTTAGTTCGAGACACTCTCCATACCAAAAGAGATAACAAGTGCGGCATAGAAAATAATCAATGCAACGCGCGCTTCCCTTGGCACATAGATAACACAGCCTCGGCGCCACCGGGCTATAAAAGCAAGAACATAAATAAACGATTGCAATGCATGGTTCGCGGCAATGTTGGCCGGAGTGGCGTTACCATTTAGTCTGCATGGAGCTCAAAGGTTCAGCGGAGGCCATTTTCAGCTTAACATACAGTCTAATTATGTAGATAGTCTGGTATATATCGAGCAACGCAATGATGAAAGTGTTGCCGACTAGAGCAAATTTGGATAACGCGGCGAATGCAGCAAATGCAGCCTGAATGAAGTGAGAAAGCACAACGGGAGAAAATACGTACGCGTTCTCCAACGACCGTAATCCCATAAAGCTTGTGAACGCAGAAACCACACTGGGCGGCGAACATAAGTGCAGTGCAATCGCCATATGCGCCAATATCCGGCATACAACGGCAAATAGCAAACATGTTTATCCAATGATGGGGGAGGAAATACCCATGGCTTCCCGTGAACCCGATTATGGTAAAAAGCTTGTGTATATGCATGTAGGCACATTGCTAGCCCGGGGGGCCTTGGTACGCTACGTTGCTCAATACCACGACAGCTATAACGTCCGCAGTAGCGTTAGTCGGTGTACGCGCTGGATGGTGCCGTTTGCACTGTGTACACAATCCTGTAAGTGGTTTGTCCATTGGCACTGCGGCGAGCAAGAACGCTTTTCTGAAGCTGGCATCACCCCAAATAAGAAAACAAAAACGCTTATCTCATTCGGTTTCGGCCTTGCGCGCTTACAATAATTCGAAGACCTCATATCCATCTGGTACTTTCGCGCGCATCGAGTTAGCCGATATTCGTGAGGGCATTGGCTCGCACTGGAGTCAGCTAACTGGCACTTATGGGGGGAAACGCCTGGCGTATGCAATTTTCTGCAGTGTGCCTACTTAGGAGCTTACCGAAACGTTGTTCGTAAGGAGAATCAAATTGTTTCTAGGTCCATTCCAGAGGTAGAGATCAAGTCTGCATGCAGACATGATACACACGGCCCTCTAAGGAGAACAGAAACGCAGAAAGTACCTTGTGATCACATTAGCCGAATTCCCCACATCAATAAATGGCTCTGTAAATTATATCTTGGGCAAATGTTACAGAGGCGCCTACTCTAGGTGTTGCAAGCGTCGCGTGCTGTTTTTAAACTTTCACACCATCCCCACCTCTATAGAAGGGGGTGTTTACTTCGATTGATTATTGCATGCTGTCTAACAACGCGAAAATGTAACTCTGCCGGGACAAATAACGTCGATAATTATATTGCGTCCGCACCCACAAACAAAGCGTATGGGGGCTCAATGTAAAATAAAATTTAGAGATGATATCTTGCATAAGTGCGTTTAGTAAGATCCACCTTCTTTCGTCAAGGAGTTCAAACTATACTCTCTTTCTAGCGGTAGAAATAATCGGCTAAAAAGAACCAAGTAACAACATTTCAAGGGCGTTTATACTTAAACCTGAACTCACAAAACGACCGAAATAAATCAGCAAAAGTTTACAACAGCGTATAAATACACAGGGATGGGTTGTTCCTGGAGTGGATTGCGTGAAAACAAATTTTGGGTTCACGTCCCCATCGGTCGAGGAGCAGCTTCTTCACATAGCGATTGTAACCGCCGGCAACTACGGCCCACGGACGTTGTTGTCCAGTGATTGGGAAATTCGAAGGGGCGAGGAAAGTTCGAAAGGGTTCTGGACCGACGGTGTCCTGTGGGTGAGACAGAGTCGTATTTGCATCCACCCAGGGGCGTTGTGTAGAAGCAGCGGTTGCAGTTGCGGGTGATTCTGAGAGCACGCCATTAATTCCTTCGCGGTCTCATCGGGCACGGAAGTGTCAGGCTGTCGTGAGCACGAGCCGTGTATTTACGAGTGGAGAGCTTCTGCGAATCCTTTGACCAGAATTGTTGTCGGCGTAAACTGCCTACGTATACACGCCGTCATTGAATGCGAATTTATAGGCGAACAAAGCGCGTAGGTAGAATGAAGGAAGGCATGAATGCATATGCATCTGAAGTTCACTCTCGTGCTGCCCTTTCCGGGCGGTGTTTTGATTTTCGTTAGAACGCGTAATCGCACAGTTACATGTGTGCCTGAGAAACATGGCAAACTTGACGGAGGTATAGCGAGTGTGCTCTTGTTAATGAACGGTACCCAAAGAGCGCTCTAAGGCGTAGGTGAGGAGTTACGGACACCTATGCTTCATTCCTAACCACAACTGCACCACGCCGTGTCCCCTCTGCTGAATGGTAATTCCAATCGCAAAGGAGCGTCGGTTAGTAAAAAAAAAAAAACATTGATGGCGCTTGAAGGGCCAAGGCATGGATGTTTAAGCAGCGCCTTTCACATCGCAGCGAAGACTACTGTATGAGTAATCTTCTGGAAGCTGTCTCTTTGACGTGGGTGGTGGAGTGAACAAGAAAGTAGAACAGAGGAGAAAAATGTCATAGTGCTGAGGCTGAAGCATGGTTTATTTATCTAAAAGCTTGGCTGTGATGATACTTTTAGTTCAAAACATGAGGTCTTCTTATCGAGGTGGAGTTGGTTAAGGTATCCCGTAAAAATGTAGCGGCATACATTCGGCTGACTTTACTTGTTTAAAGGCTTGCGTAATACGAAAAATCGTAGGCGCTCCTACGTGTCTCGAACCGCCCTGTCAATGTGAGAGGCTATTCCAGCGCGTACAATAGCAAGCGGTAAGAAGGCGAAGAAATCTGCTTAGCTATAATGAAGTCAGGCATATCGGTGCTGACACATTTGAAACTGAAACTGGCAGCTCAACCTTATAATACACAAAACTCCTCCGGCGAAGTGCGATAGGAATTAAAAAAAGAAAGATACTTTTTTCCCTAAGAGCCTTTCCAAGAAAATCAATTCTCTGCAGTCGCACCTCCCGATCGCAGTTATTTCTGTAGCAACATTTCAGGGCTCCCAGGTGTTGTTGCTGGAGTAAGGCCTTGTGGAAGTTATCAGTAGTGGGGGTTTTACTTCTTACGCGCATGCTTCAGACACCGATGTTACCATGGTCTTATTCAGGGGCTTTCTTTTTTGTTATAAACTAGCTGTAGTTTCTTTCACTTGCGAAGAAGAAAAATATGGCTGGAAAATCTGCTTGACGTAATTTTTATCAGGACGACGTCGGAAAGAACAGGGGCGTAAGGAAATCCAGAGTGTGCGGCGAACTTGGAAAGGCGGTGGTTTAAGGATTGCCTATAATACGCAAAGCAGATAAAGGTGTTAACCAATACTTGTGAAGTACACAGGAATAGCTGGAGTGGATATTGCGTTCATAATATTGTATGGCTGTTTATATAGCGTAGATATCTATGCCTCTCATAAATTTGTGTAGTCGTCACTGTACGAAGCCAATCAGCAGGCACGAATCAACGTGTCACCCTTGCGCAGAAACTCTCTTTCGTATACTCTATGCGTACCACAGACAGGTTCATCTCCTGGGGCGTATCTGTAGGAAAAGAGAATCCCCTACCCACTGCCCGTGACAAAAGAAGTAGGGTTTCGATGGCCACCTTTCGCAGGAAGTAGCGAAGAATAGTAAACAAGGCAAGTTTTTATTCGGATTGGCAACTAGAAACGCACTGTCAAATGATAACCCAGGAAGAACGCAAAGCAATAACGATGTACTCGCTGACTACGTTGCAAGAATTCAACGAACTAGAAGGAAATTTAAATTAAGACTCTACTATCCCCACTACAACCAACAATAGACCCCAACTCTGCACATGCACACGGTAACAACATTAAACAGGACACAGGAACGTTCGCAAAAAAAATTAGAGCTAGGTTGCAAACGTCCGCGAAAGTTAGGGCGACGGGCACCTTTCTTCCTAATGTAATTCGATTCAATTCTTTATTTTTCCAGTGGTTCTTGAGAACGACCCCCCTGACCGGTGACTCAAGCGTCTGCGATCTTTCAAGATCAACATGCTGGCGGGAAACACTCTTACGCTACCTGTGGCACCAATACGTCTTGAACAGACGTCGGTACTTACCTTTATCTAATAATAGGCAATGAAGTTATCGCTGAGTGTACACAGAAAGGAAAACCAGCAGGGAGGAACACCTACAGGGCATAGTTGGCATTGGAAGGTGGTTTGCTCTCTCTCTCCCTCTAACCCTCTAATAAATAATTAATAATAACAACAAATAATTATTAAAGAATAATAATTGCTCTTTTTTGCTGCGTTCATCCATTGTCATAAGGTTTGTCCAACTTTTAACGCATCCAGATGTGTCGTCAAGGGGCGAATGCAGTGACCGCCGTTGTTCCTGCACATATATATATATATTGTAACGGTCAACCAATTCTACAACATTGGCTTGGCCAAGTAGATTGGATTAACTGAAGAGGAGAAAGAGGATGCGGGAGCTGGGCTCTCTGGGCTAGAGGAAGAAGAAGCTGGACCGCTGCTCGCGTCGTGCTCAACGGTGCTCGACTTTTCCTGCCTTCGGAGCCTGCGCTCTTGCCTTAATAAATCCCTCCCGGACGTAACAGTTTGGTGGACGGTGCGGGGTACGTAGCGACGACGGAACTCCCAGACTTGCGCCGAAGCCGACGCGTTGCGGGCCTACCACCAGCGCCAGATACCATGCCACCGGCTGCGGACAGCCGTCTTCCCAACTCTCCGCCAATGGCCAGCTGGTATCCGCCACGAGAACCACGAAAATTCTGTGGGTACGCTGAGGAACACGTTGAGGAATGGCTCACCCATTACAGGCGGGTGAGCCGATACAATCGCTGGGATACACCTGCTCAGCTCGCTAACGTCGTGTTTTCCCTGGATGAAACAGCGCTCACTTGGTTCGAGAACAACGAAAGCAAGTTCACAACTTGGGACCGCTTCGTCGAAGAAATCACCGGACGCTTCGGCGACCCCGCCGCAAAAAAGAAAAGGGCCGAACAGACGCTGCTTCAGCGGGCACAAATTCCTGGAGAGACGTGTACCACCTACATCGAGGAAATATTGAAGCTCTGCCGAGTTGTCAACCCGCAAATGTCGGAGGAAGACAAGGCAGGCCACCTCTTGAAAGGAATCGCAGAAGACGTCTATCATTTTCTGATCGGAAGAGAGAAACTGGAGTCAGCAGCGGACGTCATTCAGCAATGCCGCACATTCGAGGCATTGAAGCTGCGTCGCATTACGCCAAAATTTGGTCGCTTAGCTAACGTGACTACCGTCGCCAGTGTTGACGACTGCCCGCCGTCTGACTTGGCCGACACCATTCGCCACATCGTGCGCGAAGAACTGTTGCGACATCAAGAATATCGGGAAAGTTTCGACCGCGGCCGTAAGCGCGAAGACTCGTTGACAGAACAGGTGCAAACGAACGCTCTTCAGCCCTACAGCGCTGTTCTCAACGACCAAAACTTTGCCTCCCGGATTGATAGTCCTAGGCGGGGTGGTAGCCGCGAGTCCGCGGGATATAGTCCTCCGGAGAACTTCCTTCGCCGTTCCCAACGCCACCATTATGCCCCACGTTTCTGCGGCACAAATGATGAATACCTCACTGACCGCATCCGCGAGGGCCCCGTTTGCTACTTCTGTGGCATTACCGGCCACATCTCCCGCTACTGCCGCCGCCGACGCCAGGCGACAAGGTACGAACCACCACGCACGTTCTACCGCTCGGAGGCTGACGATTCACACTACAATGGTCACTGACCGAGAGGCTCTATTCCTAGAGGACAGCCGCCCGCACGTCATCATTCGCCCGCTTCGGACCGGAGTCTTACACCTCCCACATTCCGCCAGCGACGTTCGCCTTCGCCTCGGCGCAGGTCACCGCCGCCGGAAAACTAGATGGCGCGACCAATGGAGGTGAGGTCGCTAAGGAAACTGCGTCTAACATTCCTCTCACCGGACTGCCTTCAACGGATTTACCTTCGCCTGTCCTCATGCTAAAAAACAAAGTTGAAATTGTGGTTGATAATGTTCGAAGGGAAGTGTAACGGTCAACCAATTCTACAACATTGGCTTGGCCAAGTAGATTGGATTAGCTGAAGAGGAGAAAGAGGATGCGGGAGCTGGGCTCTCTGGGCTAGAGGAAGAAGAAGCTGGACCGCTGCTCGCGTCGTGCTCAACGGTGCTCGACTTTACCTGCCTTCGGAGCCTGCGCTCTTGCCTTAATAAATCCCTCCCGGACGTAACAATATATATATATATATATATATATATATATATATATATATATATATATATATATATATATATATATATATATATATATATATATATATATATATATATATATACACAGTCAAACCCGTTTATAGCGAACTGCAATATGCAATATGCACCGCGATTTGTTCGATATATCCAATAGTTCGATAGTTCGATATAGCCGAACCCGCCTATAACGAGCCTATTGTTACGAGTTCGCATTGCGCGGTAGCCCCCCCCCCCTCTCCTCAACTCAACCTTCCCCGCATGCAGAAACGAATACAGTAAAGTAACCATTAACCATGCCCAAAATAATCCATTTATTGCAATTAATAAAGCTTCTTTCCGCCTTAACTGCCTACTAGTTAGCAAAAAAAGCGGTGATTTTTGTTTTAACTTTCGTTTTGGCAGCTATAACTAGCATAGCATTCTCTACACGAAACATTGTTTGCAGCAGTACAAGTCTGCGTTCTCTAAAGTCGAAGAAGCATTGGCGGAGCACATCGACTGCCGAAAGTTCTCCACTATAAGCATCGGACGGCTTTCACTCGCGACATCATCGGCAACGTTGGCCAGCTCTTCCCACAGTTCACCGATGCTGCTGTCTTTGTCCGGACTCGCTGACTGGGCGGGTTCCGTCCCCCGCGTCGGATATAGTTACGGAAAGTGTCGGCCGTCACGTCGCTCCGTGCAAGGCGCTATGTCCCAGTCGCGGCTCTTGCTCCGTGGTCGCGGCCAATCCACATCTCAATCGCCGCTCCGAGACCATGCATTTCGGCGGCCATTCTAGGCGCGCGGAGTTCGATATATCGGATGTGAACTTCGTTATAAGGAATATGTTTCCCATGCATTTCCGTAACTGGATTTTTGTTGTTCGATATATAGCATAATTCGCTCTATCCGGGTTCGTTATAGCCGGGTTTGACTGTATATATATATATATATATATATATATATATATATATATATATATATATATATACATACATACAGACAGACAGGCAGAGACAGACACACCCCTGTGTGCATGCGGTAAAAGGGAGGGGGAGGAGCAGATAATTTCATTCCCAGTGCACACACTGGTCAAGTTGAGCAAACATGCGGGGCCGATCTGGCCATGCCCCCCCGTCTGCTTCGACTCTGCGGCTCCTGCAGCGGCAGCATGCGTTTGTTTACACGCGCAGGGCGCGGTGCACATGCGTCGTACAGTGCCCGTGTGAAGGGGGCGCCCGGATGGCATGCTACCCATGCATGCGAGCCGTCGGCGGTGAAAGCGAAGGTTTGTTTGTGCATGCGAGGATACCCGGGCTGAGGGAATGTGTGTGTACACAAGCGGTGTGATGATGCCGCTACAAAGCACTGCGAGACTGGACGGCAGCCCGCTGGGAGTGAGGCGCTATATTTGAGCCATCTTTTATTTCTATCTCGGTGCTATTTCTCCCTCTCTCTCTCTCTTTCTCGTATTTTTTTAGAATGCCTTAGTTTACGGAAATTTTTATCGTCGAGGTCAGTGCTTGATGGAAGCAAAACAATGGCGGGGTCACGTTTGCCGCCTGTATTGTCTTAAGCCTCCGTTTCGCGCCAACACCAACATTGCGTTCGGAGCTGGAACCAGCGCACAGGCTAATGCTACGCAGCTGCGTATTTTGGACTCGAAAGTTTTATGGCAGCCTTTTGTTGCGTGTTACCTGATTGCGAGTGAAATATTTGGGGCCTGCGTTGGCGTGTGCGCCTCCGTTTTGTGGGTCACCTAAGAAAAGCGCGGTCATAATAACGTTTCATATGGCGCTCAGGCGTCACAAAGAGCAGGTTCACTAACGCAAGCGGTGGTAGCTTCCAGCTTCTTACAGCACTCGCCGCGTAAGTGAAGCGCGAGATGAAACCCCATTGTCCATCACGACGAAGCATGTCGGTCCGTCTTTACTGAAAGAACATGCATTCCTCCTGGCATAGTGCAACTTTAGTGCTTGGAAGGCTGCGGAGCCCCTCAATATTTGGACAGTGAAGCAGTGTTGCGCTAGGTTCTCTATCATTACGCCGAGCTTTATTTAGTTGTCGTGATTTGTTAGTTCAGAGTGAAGTCGCAAACGTTACCGATTAGTTGAGAGTGAAGTCGTAAACGTTACCGATTTACCATCTGTTGTGAATACATGGATGTCTAGGAAACGGCTGTAACTATTGTTTTATGGAGACTATCTCGAAACAAAGTATATGACAATTAATTTAGAATTATTTCTGTGGGAGAAGCAGCATGTAGGAAACACACTGGAAAACAAACTTGTAAAACATAATAGTGTCAAGTACGGTGGATCGGATTGAGTTAGCAGGACTGTCTAAATTGATTAACAGAAGTAAAACAAACTATATCCTTGCATATAATGGGCCACTGAAATGCTGAAAATCGGAAGAAGCTTGAAAGTAAGAGGACGCTAGCCATCGGAAAAAGTAGAATGTACGCGCTCAGTGACGAGCAAGGTAACGTTACGCACAACTTGGACGAGATAATAAAGGTAGCAGAACGATTCTACACAAAAATATGCCAGCTACGTCAGATCGGGGGAAACTACTAAGAGTACAAGCTTAACTTGATATGTCCCGCTAGTAACTAAAGAGGAAGTTGGAAAGCCTCTGAAAGTCATGAAAATAGGAAAAGCTACAGTTGGCGATGGCATAACCGTGGATTTTTTGAAAAAAGGAGGAAATATTGTACTGTAAAAGCTTACTGTACTGTTTTAGCAACGCTTGAAGACTCAAAAAGTGCCCATAGACTGGAAAAACGCCAACATTATTCTGATTCAGAAAAAGGGAGATACCAGGGACCTTAAGAATTACCGACCCAGTAGCCTACTCTCAGTTTATAGGCTGTTTAGCAAAGTTATAGTTAGCCGCATAGGGGACAGCCTGTATTCCCAACAACCCAGAGAGCAGGCTGGCTTTAGGAAAGGGTACTCAACCATGGATCCCATCCATGTTGTCAATAAAGTGATAGAAAATTCCGCAGAATACACTAATCCCTCTTACGTGGTATTTATAGCCTATGAGAAAGCGTTCGACTCGGTAAAAACCGCAGCCGTGCTAAAAGCATTAAATGACCAGGGAATACAAGAGACCTGAACAGGACTCCTAGACGACACATATAAGGGATGTACGGGCAGGATAACCCTTCACAAGCAAAGGGATAAATTCGCGTTTCGAAAGAGAGTAAAACGGGGAGATACCATTTCGCCAAAACTGTTCTTGGCATGACTGGAGGGGGTATTCAGAAAGCTTGATTGGGAAAACACAGGGTTAAGGATAAACGGAGAATACGTACTTGAGCCATGTGAAGCTTTCAGACGACATAGTCTTGCTACGTGAGATTGCAGAACACCTGCAAAAAATGCTTGAAGAACTACAATCAGTAAGCACGGCCGTGGGGCTAAAAATAAATATGAATGAATCTAAAGTAATGAGTAATAAGCTTGCCGAAAGAGCCCTCTTCAGCTTAGAAAACGAAACGCTAGAAGTAAAAGAATAAAAGTACCTCGGACAGATAGACGATGCTGACTCCAACCACGAGACAGTAATCCGGCGCCGATAAGGTATGGGCTGGGGAGTACTCGCCACGGACTCCCAAATATTCAATAGTGAGCTACCTCTGTCACTCAAAATAAAAATACCCAAATAGTGAACACTGCCGGTGATGACACACGGAGCTGAAACTTGCCGCATTACTAACGAAATGGAAAGCAAACCTAAACCGGCTCAACGGGCCATGAAACAAATAATGTTAGGAGTAAAGCTCAGGGACAGGAAACGATCTTCCTGGATCAGGGAACCAACTCGAGTAGATGATATCATAGTTCAAGTAAAGGAAAAGAAATGGACTTGGGCTGGCCATGTAGGGAGACGGACCGACGACCGGTGGACCATTAGGGTAACAGAGGGAATCCCAAGTGCTGACTCTAGAAGAAGGGGAAGGTCTATAACACGATGGAGGGGTGAAATCTGAAAATTCGGCGGCCAACAGTGGACTCGAGCGGCGCAGGACAGGAGCTGTTCGAAGAAAATGGGAGAGGTCTTCTCCTTGCAGTGGGCCTGAGTAGGCTGCTGCTGATAATGATTTGAGGAAGTTATACGTTTGTGTCTTTATTCGATCAATATAGTAGTCACCATACCGAGCTCCATATAATTATTCACCAATACAGCTTCGCTGGAACTTCATCTTCGCAGTAGCAGAAAGGCCTCTAATTTTTTTATAAGCGTTATCTGCATTAATATCTTACTCTCTTGTATTTACGAAGGCTGCCTCACCAAGGAAAACCCTTCACCCGTGCTGTTCATGATTCCATTGATGAAACTATTTATCACTGACGGACATGTTGAAGTCCTACATTCTCAAAAGAACTAAAGCTTTTTTTTTTCATCAACACTGTTTACCGCCCCACATTCTGTACCCATAGGAAAGCTGGGCCGCTCCTCCACCGGATCTTCGGCCGACCACTGGCATCTCCTCGCCCGGAACATCGCCCGTTCAGGGCCCTGACGCCTGAGGAATAACCGTATAAGCGCATTCCCGGGCCAGCAGAACCCCACTTTCGGCAGCCAGGACATGGGACGCTTCAAATAAAGTTTGAGCTTTCTTTTTTAGGGGAGGGGCGAAGCACCTTACGGCCGAGGCTAGTCCGGTGTCCGTGCTCACGGCACAGCACCGTGTAAATCGAAACATCTGAGAACAAAAGGTTCACAAAAGGTTATTAACAAGAACACAATAAAAGGTTCACAATAGGTTAGAGAAGAGAGAGAGAGAGAGAGAGAGAGAGAGAGAGAGAGAGAGAGAGAGAGAGAGAGAGAGAGAGAGAGAGAGAGAGAGAGAGAGAGAGAGAGAGAGCCGTGCTGCGCATGCGCGAAGAGCATTGGATTAAATTGGGTTGGATTTGAATTTGGATTGGAATGAAATGGATTGGATTGGATTGGATTGGATTGGAAACCGTTTTAGCAGCAGTAAGCACTATCACGGGTGATTAACGGCAAGGACAATCCCCAGTGCTTAGCCTCGTCATGATTCACTTCGTGGAGATGCGTGAATTTTTTTTCCGATGTGCAACCGCTCGGCGGAGTCACACACAACAAACGCATCGTCAAAGAAGCGTGGTCGGAGGGAGATTTACTGGCATGTGTTGCCTTACTCATTGCCAGCTTCGTCATTGTCTCTGTAACGCTTTCGCCATCCCAAGCGTGAGTATTTTTCCGAAAAAAGACCCTCTTGCCGCTTTTCTTTCTCTCCCCCCTCAAGAAAAACACGGCGCGTGTGCCAGCGGCAAATGCTTTGCAATACGTCCTTGCCATGGCGACGTACCCAGCGTTTTCACACAGAAGTCGATTGGACAAACACAGCGGTGAGCTGTCATTTCAGGTATGTAAGTCTCCCGCCCCATTTTCGCTTCTAAACGTGCTTTGTTTGCACAGATGACGTAAAAGCAAGCCAAGCGAGGTGTGTTGCTGCAACAGGTGACGAAAAACTGGAAGGTTCTGGTATGCCCCTGTACCGGTTGCCAAACGCACCGTTCCCTTTGTTGCTGCCTCATCTACTAGCATTGCTTTTTGGGTTAAAGGAACCCTGGAACCTTTTTTTCAACTTTTTTTGAAATCCTAAATGCTTGCAGAATGTAGTCACCCAACACACCCAGTACTTAAATTAGGGGGTCTCAACGTACCTCAGCCAAAACTTACTGCTCTATACCGATCAGATAACTTTTAAACTCGCTCTAAAGATGTTCCTCTCTTTCCCGGTCTTTTGCGTTCTTTGACGGCCCGAATTACGTCACTGAGGCCATGTAGCGGCTGTTGGCCGGTTTTCCTTCAGTCGCAGCAATGAACGCTTTTCCATAGCAACTTCAAAAATAGAGCCACAAAAACAAAGCAGAAACGGAAGGCGTATCTGGTACGACGAGCAAATTACACGGTGCCGCTCTGTGCTGGCGATAACTGTATGCCGTTCGTAGTGCTTCGAGACGCGAGTGAAAGAGTGAAAGCGTTTATCGAAAGTGTTTCGGGTCCCTTTAATTTTCATGACTCGATTGACGTCATGATTAGTCTGTATCCAACTAGCTCCTACCGCTCACTCCGGTGCTCAGTTGCTTTGTGAAAAGAAGCGATAGGATGCTTTGTTCATTGGTTGGGCTGGCAATGGCTGCTCTGCGAAACATTACACTGACCCTCGTTTTGCGACCAGGAATCTGCCAGTGGGTCAGTCTTGGAGGATAGCTATCTGGGCAAGATTTATGACGTGCTTTTTTATTTTATTAGGCATGAGTGAAAGATCTACAAAGAGGAGAACAGCGCAAAGGGAACGAATCCCTAGACGAAGAAAAAAGGGCAACCACAAGCGCTGACTTACAACTGAAATATGATTTTTCGGCATGTCACATATATACGCTGACAGTCAAAAATAAAAGAAAAGAAGGACTAACATGAATGATGGAGATAAACCAAGCGGTCGTCACACTTCAGCAACGCCATGTGCCACAAACACCTGCTGAGCGATCTGTGGGACAGAAAATTAACCTCTTTTTGGGAGAGGGACAACGAGGGTGCGCTTGCACATTTTTTTTTTTTTTGGCGGCGATGTATTTCTGCGGCCGCAGTAATTTCTCTAGTTATTTTATCTTTGTGTTTTGCAATAACCTGTGCTTTGTGAAAGATTGGGGCGCAGCCGTGGCAATCCAGACAGTGGACACCTAAGTGGCCACTAATTGCATTATATACATTACAATTACGTTTTTTAACATCTTTCATTACGGCATCTTCCCGTTTGGACAACATAAGTTTTCCTACAGGGCAACGGGAGTGAATATACGACGCCTTTAACGCATTCTACAAACCGGTTTTCGTGTTTAACAGAGCAAGACTGCATTGCTCTTTTGCTTTGGTTAACTCTCAATCACATGGCGGAAAAATTTCTGGACGCAGAAAATACAACCGTTACACTACCTCGTTTTCCTACCTTTTGTAAATTGTGGGCTATCCGGCGCATGTAAGGAAGCACTGTTAATTTTGCAACATTTTTTGCGTTCAACGCCTGCTTGTTTGTCCTAGCTGTTCCCTTATTTTTAATCTCTTTAGTATCGATTCTGCATCGGATGTTAACAGCTGCTTGGGGTACCCCGCTATCAGAAGCCGGTCAACCTGTTTACGAAAGCTATCTTGCATCAAGTAAGAACATGGCTTGTTTAGTACATTTTTAAAACACGTTGTTATGATAGACCTTTCACGAGCTTTGAATGGGACGAATCAAAAGGTAAAAGTGGTTTGCTGGCATGTGGCTCGTACGCCCAGAAGATGTGATTGTGCGAAAAACGAAGCTTGAGATCTAAAAATATGATGGTTCTTTCTACGGGAAGTTCAAAAGTTAAAACCAAAGGCTTAAAACACGGACGAAATTGACCTAATACCTGAAACATTAACGATTCGAGACCCGCTTCGCCGGTGTCAAAAACCACTAAAAAGTCATCAACGTAGCGGAAAATTTTGGTTACTTGTGGGATCCTCAACTGGTCATGCATAATGCGATCATGGTGCCCTAAGAAGAGGTCACTCAAAATTGGTGCTATGCAAGATAGAATGCAAATTCCATTAGACTGAATATAAAGCTTATCATCCCAAATTTTGAAAGTTGAGTTTAGGTACACCGTCAAAAGCTCTAAAAATCCTTTGACTGACACACCCGTACTATTTTTAAACGCGACTGATCCGTACTTGACGATGCACTTTTCAAGAAAAAAGTAAAAGTTTACCATGCGGCAAAGAGTAACATAAATCTTTTATGTTAAACGAGCAAGTCATATGCTTTTGTCATTCATTAGTTTAACAAATCAATGACCTCATCCGTTTTTCGCACAAGGAACGGGTCTTCGACTCGTAACAGGTTTAGACTTTTTTGCAAAAACAGTGCAATGCACTTTAACCAAGTTCCGTCTTCACATTCAGTTACCCTTGTAGGGATATCTACTTGGGTTACTTCCATCATTCATATTTGTCCTGAGTTTCTTTTGTTTTTTGACTGTCGGCGTAAATATGCGACATGCCGAAAAATAAAATTTCGGTTGAAAGTCAGCGCTCGTGGTTGTCGTTTTGTAGCGTGAGCTACGCTGGCCGAGGTTGAGCAGTTTCACGTGTACCCTGAAGAGCCGTGCTGCGCAAGCGCGCGGAGCATTGAATTGAATTGGATTGGATTTGAATTAGATTGGATTAAATTAATTTGTATTGGATTGGATTGGAATTGGAGTACGGGTGTGTAGAAAATTGGGTCCGCAATTCGCCGGTCTGCGCATTCCAGAGGAGTGACTTCATAGCCGCGGCAGATGCACTGGCGCCGGCGCGTGCTCAGCTGTGCGCCTCCGTTGAGCACTACCCAAGTCTGACGCTGCGCCGGAGCCGCTTGATAGCCGTTTCGCGTGGCCCCTGGAGACCCGTGCTGTGCATGCGCGAGGAGCGGTGATTGGACTGGACTGGACTGGACTGGACTGGACTGGATTGGATTGGATTGGATTGGATTGGATTACTGAACCTTAGCTCACGCTACGTATATGCTGACATAGCCAAGCTAAGCCACTGCTATTCTTTTCTTCGTCTTGTGCTTCGTTTCCCCTGCGCTGTTCTCCTCTTTGCAAACATGAACCAACTTCCCCAAGCGTGAACCTTACGGTGAAAGGTCTCGTGGTCAATTTTGTACGTCCGTCTTGAGCGGTCACCCAGTATGCAAGATTCGAAGGAATCGGACATTGAGTGAGCCAATCCAATTATAAAAATGGAACACAACGCGGGAGTGTGTGTTCTTTAATATGTTCAGGTTCGATGCTTCCTGTTGCTTTCCGAATGGGCGCATATACATCCTAAAAAAATAAGGTTCAAGAAATAAATTGGGGCTTTTAATTCCCGTAAAAAAACGCCTTGTTCTGCTACAGAATATTACAAAAACATGGGGCGCGGACCAAAATCCTCCGACATCCTG
The DNA here is from genome assembly GCF_048455015.1 of Haemaphysalis longicornis. Taxonomy (NCBI): domain Eukaryota; kingdom Metazoa; phylum Arthropoda; class Arachnida; order Ixodida; family Ixodidae; genus Haemaphysalis; species Haemaphysalis longicornis. The sequence continues at coordinate 10,210,147 of NW_027526422.1, read as the reverse complement.
GAGTTTTGTTTTTTAACCTTATCTAAAAAATCACGGTTAAAATCGAACCCATGACCCCGTGCTCAGCAGCATTCGCGAGTGAGCCTCGGAGGACGTTGGCTTTAAACCTTGCATGCTTTGAGCACTTGGTGGTATGCATGCCGATTTAAATGCGCAACCTTGATTAGCTGCATACGCAACGTAACGGGAATTTTGACTGTGGAGATATGGAAGCAAGATTAGTTACCTGAGAACTCTGAAGCAAAGCGCAATGAAACCTACAAGGCTAGGATTGTACGCTAAATGTGCGACGCACCGCAAACGCGATTCTGGAGAGGCATCAGGTGGGCGTGGCAAAACAATTTAAAAATTTAGCAGGTTTTACATTCCCCGTCTTGCCGAACTATTCTACTTCTTCATGGATTAATGTATCAAGCATCTATCTCCGTCGAATAAAGTGTTTGAAGCGCTACAATTTAGTTTGTCATATGTAGCATGACAGGGACCGCCAGTTGAGGCGTCGTTTGACGGCAGCCTGTTGTCAGTCACTTGAAAATTTCTGACAGTACGGCTAAAAACAGATGAAATGAATAAAGTTTGTTGAAAGGTAGCTCGATCTGTTGAATTGTCCTGGACAAGACAAAAAAAAAAAAAAGAACCCTTGATAAATGAAAGCTTCTATTTCGACCCGTAGGCCAAGTCGCATAAGAGCTGCTACGAATACCAGCGTCTGGGTTTGTTCGAACCAGGGGAGCAGGAAGAAATGTTCAGCAAGCAGTAAAATCAGTTCAGCATAAACTGTATATGCTCGCGAATAATCAACGGTGCACTTTGGCACTCTCAGCGCTGGGAAATAAATCTGCCGTAATCCGCTCCCAGCTTAACCATGCGCAAAAGAAAGTGGACTTCAGCTAAAAAGCGGCTGAAAGACTAAAAACAAATATGACTTGCTCGCTCGTGTAGAAAAACCTTCAATGCATTTGTTTTATGAGACCTTAATTGGTTCATAATAATGCAGTACAGTTTTAAAAGGCATCGAATTCATCACCAAAAACCACATGTGGGCTGTGGGAGGGTTAAGAAAGAGGAACGTTTTCCATTCCATTCGCCGTTGAAAGAAAAAAAGCGAAGATGTACAGACGCGATGTGGATTGAAATGTTGTCGAAGAGAGGCAAAGTAGAAGCAGAACAAGAACAAACGGTAAACAGAAACTACGAATATTAGGCCCCATTTTACAATTCCCCAAGTGAAGAGTTTGAGCTCAGTTCCTATTTATTTAATTCGTTCTTTTTTTAAATCAGGCCTCTATTATATTCTTGCGCGTTACCATCAACTACCATTAACAGAATTATAAATTACTTAAGTAACGGCAGGAGCTACACGACGTGCCAATGAGGGCTGTGGGGTTATCTTTGAACCCAGGGGAATCTTGGGACGCCGCTTTTGATATAAAGCGTATGAAACCAAGCGAAAGCGAAGCCACTAACGCGCTGCAACGAAAATACTTAGTAGTTTACGAAAAGTTTCAAAGCTAAGACCAGCGTAGCTCATTAGACGGTTATCACGTCTTCAGACAAAACGTGAATAACGCCGTACTTCTCTCAATTTTGTTGCTTAAGATATTAAAATCACGTTGCACGATGAAATGTAGCAAGCTTCAATGTTTTTCACGGTTGACATCACTACCAATTGCGTAATATTACATGCAGATGTTTGGTTGGTGCCCCTCTATAAAACATAACATAGCAAGAAATGACGCGAATTAAATTTGTCATGACGACGAGTTCGTTCCCTTACTGGCCTTACCTTACCTTACTGGCGAGTTCGAATTTGAAAAAAAGATACATGAGGCCGTTTCGGATATTTCTATAGCTGAAGCATTTTCTGACACCATAGTTACCTAAGCTAGTCATTATTCTGGTTAATTACTGCCGCTTATCGCTATTTCCGCAACAAAACCACCGGCGCGACGCACAGACGACAAGGGGAAGGGCACAACATGTCCTCGAGAGACGTGTATCGCCAACCATCGTGCCGTCTAGCTGTATTGATTCGCGCTGATGGAGCGCACCCTAATGGTTCCCGGGAAGAGCGCCCAATGGAGACAGCATGCTGCACCAGGTTGCAGCCAGCGGTTGCGTGCAGACCTCTGCATGACCCCAGGCCACAGATTGCGTAATTCGGAGATGCAGTGCGTCTGCATCGAACGTGAGCAGCCAAGCTTAGCCGGAGAGCACCACGACTCATCGCTTGGTGCACTCACGCAACGCCGCTTCTTCTTGCATAAAGCAGCGGATCTCTTTGCCTTGAAGTCTTATCGCGAGTTCGCCTGCTTTCAACCTCAGCTTCAGAAGACTTTTATAGGAATATTGAAAGGAGAATTTTTCTAACGGTAGATTGTGGGTTGTTGATTTCCTTTCTTCGTTAAGACACCTTGAGGCGAGCACAGAAAGTGAGCGATTTTTTAACGCGTTTCATTAAGGGAACCCTGCCACACTTTCGATAAATGCTTCCACTCTTTCCTTCGAGTCTGGAAGTGCTGCGAAAGCTATAGCTATCGACAGCACGTAACAGCACTGCGTGATTTGCTCGTCGCAGCAGGTACGCCTTCCGTTTCTGCTTTATTTTTGTGACTTTATTTTTAAAGTTGCTATCGAAAAGCGTTCATTGCTGCAACTAAATGAAAACTGGCCAACAGCCGCAACATGGCCTTAATGACGTAATTCGAGCCATCGAAGAACGTAAAGACGGGGAAAGAGAGAAAAACCTTTTGAGCGAGTTTACGGATAACCTGATGGGCATAAAGCAGTAATTTTTGGCTGGAGTACTTTGCGACCCACTAATCTACGTACTGGGTGTGTTGCGTGACTACATTCTGCATGCATTTAAGATTTCAAAAAAAGTGGAAAAAAGTGTTCCAGGGTCCTTTTAAGCCCATTGTCGTAAGACCCACCTTCAAATATTCGGGCATAAATAGGTAGGCGTGTGAGTGCACGCGTGTGCGCCGATTTATAGCAGATAAGCAAGAAAAATTTGTATTGAAATCTCAAAAACGTCTAATACTAATTTATTAGCTAGTAATCCTTTAGCAAATACTGAAAGTCTTTTGCGGGCGCATGTAGGAGTAGAAACAAGAAGGGAGTTCTACTGCACGAATCCACGAGTTTAAACTTTAAATGGAAATATTTACATAGAAATAAACTTGGAAGGCAAGCAAGTATCATGCATATAGCAAGTGCATGCACTCGTAGGGTGGAGAAACATTCAGGAGCATAATTCAGGCACTTTAAACCTCTAAAGTTCACTGATACACCGTCCCCTGCACACACGCCGTTTATAGCAGATGCGCAAACACAGACATATGCAACGTAGAGGTATTCAAAAAATGAAGGTCCCCGAAAAATTACCGTAATATTAAGTAACATAATCCGTTAAAATTTCGAGCTCCCAAAGTGTAAGTGCGGCCACAAGGACCAGTTAAGGAAAGTTTATGGCAGTGTTAATAGCTGAAGAAGAAATTACGGCGTATTCTTGACTGGATGAACATTCTTAAGCCGAATTACCGCATAGTAATTACATTGAAACACACTGCTTATTTAAAAAGGGAAAAATACAAATTAACTCACTGAAGAAAAACTCGTCGTCAGGCGATTATTCACAATGGGGTCTTTGAGTTGTGATGTATCAGCATAGTTCACTGTATTATTTTCCATGCCACCGCCAAGATGTCGGTCGAAGTGAGGCTCTGATGGTGCTTTCGCCATCAAATGACTTACATCTCGAGTGCTTACATTCATAAAGTAATTCCAACTGGAACTGCAGCATAAAGAGGGGCAAGCGAAATGACTACACATCTTCTTTTAGGAGAAGTATACACAAAACCATGAAGATAACTGGCCGTCGAAGCAGCAATGTCACCGCCACACCCGCCAGTGACCCCCAGACTTCTTTTTTGGTGGCTGTCTTCACATTTGAGCTCCATTGAGTTCGCTTTACAGTTTGCGTAAGTATAGAAGTTGTTTCCCCTCTAGAGTCTCAATACAGCTAAAAAGACACACAGTCTTACTCATCACCCCCGCACAAGAAGGAAGCCGCGATGAAAGGTCTTCGCCCTCCGAAAGTTTTCGCAACCCGACTGCCTGCAACTAGAACGGAAACTGGTGAAACCGTCAGGGAAGCTTAAGATATCGGAGGTGGCCCGTAGACTGTTCAGGTACAAGCGGGCTTTCTAAACCTTCCGCTCGGGGCACAGGCGACAGGCATGCTTCAGTAACGCTCGAGCTAGACGTAGACATTTCTGAAGGCTTCTCGAGCTGAAAGACTTCGCGAGCGTCGCTGATCCGTATTTTTTTCGCAACGTCTTTTCAGAGACGTCGCCCGTATACGCGAACCCCCGCGGGCGGGTTCCAAGTGAGAAACAAATACGATTAACCTCAATCGTATACGCGTGCGGACTCATTTGAGGTTCATCTTGTCCGCGTGGCTTTTCGTGGTGAGCGTTCAGATAGTTTGGACTCATGAAGGAACGTCGTTGTGGGCGTAGGGGACGAGAAATTAATAATTTTTAAACAACAAAACTGGCGAAGAAAGGGGAAGTTCACCGCAACCATTCAAGCTTTGTAAAGTACCTATCTTTGAAAATTTTTACAACTGAAATGAGAAAGGGGCCCGCCTCATAACACAACAGAACTGCTTCAAGGTTCTGTTGTGTAGAGGTGTGATTTTAGGCGCACGGGGCCGATATCTCAGTGGTAGCGCATCTGGCCACTACTGTGGAGTCCCAGGTTGAAACCCCATCAGAGCGCGCATGTGTTTTCTCCCTTATGTATTGTACCTCGGTCCTTGAGAACGAAATAAATAAAACACAAAAAAATGCTACTGGATTTGTTTCCTGTGTTTTGAGGTGGTTTGTTTTTCTCATTCCAATCGTTCTGTTTCTATTGGCGTTTTCCACTCATGATCGACTCACCTCTGTTACGCTCACTGATGTGGTCCTAAATATGGTAACAAAATTTAAGGGCGTGAAACTAAAAATTAGAAACTGCGAACCTTAAAAATCAGACCAAAACACATTTCCTGGGAAGAATATGTATCACAATTTACCTCTGCTTCCTTGCTCGGATGTGATGAGCCTGCGGCACCAGCCGGTTGCTTTTGTGGTTCCCGACGGGCGTCTTGACGTCGTTTGTAACACGACGCCTGCTGGTTGCCCCGTAAAAGGCCCCGCGGTAGCGGCGCTTTGCGATCACGTGGTCTCGTTGTCGGTAGAACTGAGCTCCGCGCCACAACAATCAGAACACCGCCACGCACGCACGCAGACACTCGGGCACGAACCGGCCGCGCCACAACAGAACGCGCATTTACCAGCGCTGACTCACGATGGCCTGGCGTTTCGCCTGTCTGGTGTCTACCGGCAGCCGACCAAACAGTGATCTGCTTATTTGGAAAGGGCTGTTGATTCCTCCGGGGAGAACGTAAACACCGAATTTCTTTCCTCCTGCGTCAGGGAATAGCGGGCTCCGTACCCCTCTCCTCCAAGCTTCAATCAACGAGCGCTTTGCACTCGGTATACTCGGATATTTTTCCTTTGCAGAGAGAGAAAAAAACATGTTCGCTGACCATTTTAATGACACGGTTTGTCGTTTTTCTTCACTGGTGAGCGGGTCCGGTCAGTTCGTTCCTCCACACGTGTCGAACAGCTTGTCGAGTAACAGAATAAATACCACCGCCCTTAAGCGTTTATTCCATCAAGAGATTGCTTCCGACGGTCCCTTTCCGCTCGGAGAAGCTTCTTCCAGAAGACGGAACGTCAAGCACCGAAAGCAGCTTTTCGCATCAGCGAAGAGAACTTCCACGACCGCTTCGGGGACACGACCGTGAACAAGCTGGCTGAGCGCACTTCAATGCGCTCCCTATCTCGGCGTACACCAACCAAGTCGCCCGCTCAATCAGACTTCGAGCCGCCGTCCATCGAGAGGGCCGGTGGGCTTGATTGCCCTGTCATCCGATGCCGTGCCCCGCTCCGTCTCCGCTACTTTTTTCCGCCCCTCTACGCCGTCGTCGTCTTCTTTCTCGTCCGCTGTCCTTTCTTTTTCACAGCTGCCCGGGGAACTCGCCAGAACGGCACATCAGGGTTCAGACAAAGAACAGCACCACTCCCAAAATAACCAACAGCCTCACACGCACGCACGAACAGACGCTGATTGTAACTGAGAGCGCAGTGGAAGTGCTCGGCCGGTAATGGGCGCGCTCATCTGTTTGACGAACGCGCACGGCTGCCGTGGACACCACACCGAAGGCGCTTTCGTTGTACTCGGGCGGTGACGAGAAGAACCTGACGACGCGTCACGGCCCGAAAAATCGGCCCCCACGTACACGCACGCACAACACACGAGCAGGGCGAGGGCGACCGGCGTCTGGCGTGACGCGAGTCTGCTGTCCGGCGCTCGCACGAGAACAACAGTTTCCTGGAGGCGGAGAAAGATCCGAGGAGGAAGGAAACTGGTTGAGAAAGTTCCCGCTGCCCGCGCGCGGACGTTCCGCGTGCGACAGCGAGGAACAGCGTTATCAAAGCGCGCAGCTGCTTTCTGCGCTGGGAAAGTTTTTGTCGGAGGAGGTGCGCCAAGGGCAACGTGTGAACGCTAGCGCGACGGCCGGTCCGGAACGACGAACGCCGACGCTGGGCTAGCCTGCCGGACGACTTTCACCGCGTTTTTCTCCTCTTTTTTCTGGCTGCATCTCTTTCTCTCTCTGTCTCTTTATTTTCTCCTCTCCTGACCAAAGTTGGCTCCGAGAGAAACAAACAATCGCCGCTGCTTCCAGGAGCCGGGCTCTACCGCGTGCTTCCGCAGACGACCACTGGCAGCGGCGCACGAGCTACACGGCTTCGTTTATTTACGGAGGCTGAGAAAAGAAGGCCCCCTCGGGATTGACGTTAGCGGGCTTGCCCCGTAGTCTTGCGTGGTCCGCTGCGGGGAATTGTTGCGATAAATAGTTTTATTTTCACCTCGCACGTGGCTGCGTCTGTCGGTGCCGGTGATGATGTGGCCCTGAGCCCTCTCACAACGTGCCGCAGAGTGGCTCATGTCCTTTTGCTTGGACCGCTGCACACCGGTTTCCGAAATTTCTTTTTACAGTTTCAAGGTGACCTTGTACAGCGGAGCTGTCTGTAGCTAGGATCCAGGAGCGTAGACCAATTTTCAGAGTATAAAAAAATGGATAAAAAATTAAAGCCCTTCCACTCAATGTGAAAGCTGTCGAAAGTGCGGGGCTGTGATTCGCCATAATGGGCGGTAGCGCCGTTATCCGTTCACTGCTACCACCCAACGCATTTCAAATTTCCCGCCTTCGCAGTGCTCGCGCGCCCCATGCCTGAAGCTGCGCCGGCGGGAGTTCTGTTCTTCTTGTGCTTGCTTTTCCTCCCGCACGTGCCGGTGTTGCAGTGCCACTTTTTTTTCCCCTTACTATCGTGAAAACCAACCCAACGAGAGTTCTAACTAAATGAACGCGTGCACTGCGGGTGATTACGGATATTTTTTTCTTTGTGCTAAACAACGGGGAAACGTATGGGAAGCGCCAGCGGTTCACGAGTTTCGAACGCTTATGACCATATAAACCGCTTCGCTTTGTAAGCCTCTGGGGTACGCCGCGACAACAGCTGCTGCGACGGAACGCCATGCGGCTCTTCTTGGGTCCAGCGAGCGAGCTACGACGGCAAGGCGAGCCCCTAACGTGCTCTGCGCTTATGACATAAAACATAACATATGACATAAAACATAACATATGACATAAAAAACATCCCAGGGCCTCCATAGACCGATAGAAAACAGCTTCTGTTGCACCTAAAGATGTCTTTTTAGCAATTCGCTTAAGTATAGAGGTGAAGCCGACTCTAAAAAAAATATCGGTATTGGTTTAGTTTTTGTAAGCCGGCTTTCCCACGTCTAGAATTAGCAATGAAGCGTGGCCATCGGCGGAGGGGGTACGTTTAGAGCAACGCCACCTAGAGAGTCTAGGTGGCGTTGTTTACAGCCCCAGTTTCCACTCCTCGCCACCGACAGACGCTTTCACCAATATACGTAACACCCTTGTGTGTTTACACACCCATTCAGAGGAATGTGCACGCATTTAGTAGTATTCGCACATCTTCATCAACCGTTGTAAATACTGTTCTTTCAGTGACACGTGTAGCACTGAGCCGCATGCACTCTAAGAAGTCTCCGTAGGGCGTCTTCACCGTAGCACTCCAGAATGACCAATTGAAAGTGACCCTGCAGCACTTTTTTTCTTCAACTTTTTCAAAATCTTAAATTCTTGCCTAACGTAGTCAACCAACCCATCCAGTACTTAGATTGGGAGGTCGCAAAGTACATCAGCCAAAAATTACTGCCCTATGCCGATCATATAACTTAGAAACTTGCTCGAAAGATTTCTCTCTCAATTACGTCATTAGAACAATAGACCAATCCCGATGGCCCATACTTAGACCGTTGGTCACGTATGCAGTTTCTCCGGGACGTCATACCCCCTTTTGAATGCAAATCAACTTAATCCAATCAAATTCAATGTAAGCAAATGACACGCGTATCCTTCAGCATTCAGTGCGCCCTAGCAACCACGGTGTCAATACCAACGCGCGACGCTCAGACATAACTTAGCGACGACGACATCTACAGCAACGCCCCATCCATTAAATCGTAGTAGTTTAAAATTATGCGCTTTGTTCTTCGGCGTGCAGTGATGCTTAGCAGCAGCGGCGTCCACAAAAAGTGCGAGCTTGGAGGTCGTTCCGGACGTTTCTCGAAGTTAGCGGCGTCCAAAAAGCTGGGCGTCTCTTTCCTCGCGCATCGTCGTGTCACTCTCACCACCTGACCTCATTTCACTCTCTGCTGCGAATGTACAGCGCGCAGACGCGCTAGAGGACGATCACGCGCATGCAGCATTCCTCTGAAGGGAGAAGCGAGAAACCCACTTCCTCCTCCCCCGTCCCCACAAAAACATTGCAAAAGAAATTGCTTAGCAGCCCGTGTCTTCATCTTCTCTCTGCTTTGAATGGGGCAGTCATGTCTTAAATTTTTAAGTTTCAAATTCACAGTTTTGTAAAGCGGGTGCTTTAGCCCTTCAAAGCTCCCGACTCTCGCTTAGGTGGCTGCGTGCCATGAGAGAAAGGAACAGCAAGAATATAATCAATCAATCAATCAATCAATCAATCAATCAATCATGTTTATTTACGTGCCCAGGAACAGCCAGAGGCCTGGGTGCTGGCGCACGGATAGTTACATGAAAACAAAATACAAGAAACATATTGAAAGAAATAAACAAGCGACAACACACACAAATTGAAGTAGCGAAAATTACAGAAATAAAGCACAGGCGGAGCCTGGGTACAGGTAAAAAAGAAAAAGAAGATGCCTTTGTGGCTCAGCTTATTGTAATGAATACACAACAAGCAGAGAACAAAGTTTAACAGTAAGACGACAAGAACAATGACAAAGTATAGAGACAAATGATTAGACAACCATGATAAGTAGACAGTTTCAAAAACAGGCAACTATAGTGGTTAAACAGAACCACAGAGAAACCAAATTTCAGCAATAAAAAAAAGAAAAACGAACGACAGAGATATCATAGATGTTTAACATACTGTGTTCAACAAAGCAGTACGGTAAATTGTAAAGGAGCTTTGAAAGATGTCAAGGCGTTCAGAGAAGCGGTTGTAGCAATTCTGTATTCTGCGCACAGGAGAATGATTGGAGTTGCGCGCAGCGGTCAAGAAAGGGCGATGCGACCTGGTGGGCCTCTGTGGAACACTAAACTCTAAACAGTTAAGCAGGTCTGCGCAAGAAAGGTCACCATGAACAATTTTGTGAAGAAATGTAAGGTCTGCACGCATACGTCTGCAGGTCAACGAAGGAATGGAAGGAACTATGGGTAAGTCAGAATCAGGACCCGAACTGTGATTGTGATGACGGTGCTTAAATATGGATAAAAACTTCTTCTGCACACGTTCTATTAATTCACTACTAGATTTGGAGATGCCGTTCCAGGCAACAGAAGCATATTCTAACTGGGGGATACATATTGCATTGTATAGCATTAGAAATGGATCTGGAGAAGAGAATTCCTTTGTAATCCGACACACATTTCCAAGACTTCGGAGTGCTCGCCGGGTGATGAGCCTAATATGAGAAGAAAAAGAGAGGGTACTGTCGAAAAGAACCCCGAGGTCCCTAATCTCCTCAACCCTTTGCAACGGAGCTCCCGCTATACTGTAGGAATATAATAATAATAATAATAAGAATAATAATAATAATAATAATAATAATAATAATAATAATAATAATAATAATAATAATAATAATAATCAATCAATCAATCAATCATGTTTATTTACGTGCCCAGGAACAGCCAGAGGCCTGAGTGCTGGCGCACGGATAGTTACATGAAAACAAAATACAAGAAACATATTGCAAGAAACAAACAAGCGACAAGACACACACATATTGAAGTAGCGAAAATTACAAAAATAAAGCACAGGCGGAGCCTGGGTACAGGTAAAAAAGAAAAAAGAAGATGCCTTTGTGGCTCAGCTTATTGTAATGAATACACAACAAGCAGAGAACAAAGTTTGACAGTAAGACGACAAAAACAATGACAAGAGTATAGAGACAAATGATAAGACAAGCATGATAAGTAAACAGTTTTTCAAAAACAGGCAACTATATTGGTTAAACAGAACCGCAGAGAAACCAAATTTCAGCAATAAAAAAAAAGAAAAACGAAGGACAGAGATATCATAGATGTTTAACAATAATAATAATAATAATAATAATAATAATAATAATAATCAATCAATCAATCAATCAATCAACCTTTATTTTCGGTGCCCAGGAACAACCCTAGGGTCTTGGTACTGGTACACCATACAAAAAAAAAAAAACACTACAACTAAGACAAGACAACATACACAAACTATATGTATGACATAAACAATAAAGTAAAAATAGTTACAGAAATCTTAGAAAGCAAAAAAGGAAAAAAAAAAAAAGAACAGACAGTCAAAAAAGAAAAGGCAGGCTTAGTGTTGCAAGCCATGCCACTCGGCCAGCAAAACGTTCAGTAGATGTGAAAAATAGGAACTATACAAGCAAATATTGAATCAACATGACATAGAGTATACGTATATAGCCAAGGTTTTCTAACAACATATTAGGAAGTTCCAAAAAAAAAGGGGGAAAAGCTTCAGCATTACCAACACTGACACTAAAAACGTACAAATATTCAAGCAACACAAAACAAGAAAAAGTGAAAAGCAAGCAAGAACAGTTTGCACATAATACATAGGGTACATAGATTTGGAATGACATAAAGGACTTAAGCTACAACAGTTTTCAACTCATTAGAGAACAAAGTAAAGGAGCTCTGGAATATATCAAGCCGAACGGAATATTCATTATATGCACATTGTATTCGGCAGATGGACGAGCGTCGGCTATTTAAAGCAACTGGTCTGAAAGCTGGAAATTTTCTGAAAAGTTTATTTGGCAAATTGACATTGATAAGTGTAACCAAATCGTCACACAAAATATTACCATGAAGAAGTTTATAGAGAAAGATAATATCAGCTCGCATTCGTCGACACCGAAGGGAAGGAATGCTTTTCAGAAGAGACATGATGCCGTTTGCGTCATCTTGCACATGACGGAAGCGGTGCTTAAAGATAGAAAGGAACTTATTTTGAACCCTTTCGATACGGTCACTATTGGACTTGCAAGTTCCATTCCAGACAACAGACCCGTATTCAAGAAGAGGTAAGCAGAGAGCCGAATACAACTTTAAGAAAGGAAGCGGACCTTTAAACTCTCTAGAATACCTGCAAACAGCACCCAGACAACGAAGAGACCGACGGGTAATTTGTGCAATGTGGGAAGAGAAAGTCAGAGAAGAATCAAACAGTACTCCCAAGTCCCGAATTTCGGTCACCCTCGACAGTGTGGTGCCTGCAATTTCATAAGGGTATTGCAGTTGTTGAGTTTTTCTACTATAGGAGACAACTTTAGTTTTTGAAGGGTTCAAAATAAGGTCGTTTTTGGTGCACCAACGATGGAATGACACAATATCAACCTGAAGAGAATTACAGTCCTGAACACTACGCACTTCTCTAAAGATTTTTATATCATCAGCGTACAACAAAAAAGAAGAATTTTGAATGGCAGAAGCAACATCGTTAATGAAAATGGAAAAAAGAAGGGGACCCAGGACGGAGCCTTGGGGTACACCACTGGTTGCTTTGTACCTAAATGATGTTTGACCGTTAACACTTACATAGCAATATCGCTCCTTGAGATAACAACGTATAAGACCCACCAAAGAAGCGTGTACATCTAACAGAGTGAGCTTTGCAAGCAATAACGAGTGGTTGACAACATCAAAGGCTTTGCTCATGTCACAGTAGACCACATCCAGTTGGCTTCTACCAACGATTGCTGGGACAGCCTTCTCCATGAAGCATACAAGGTTCGTGGAAGTTGAACGACCACGCATAAATCCATGTTGATTAGGAATGAGGACATGTTTAAATGAGAAAGACAAGACCGTATGAAGAGATAACTCGAAAATTTTAGAGGCAGAACAAAGCAGCGAGACAGGCCTATAGTTTATAGCATCAGTTTTTAGGCCTGACTTGAAAACAGGGAATACGCGAGAGATTTTCCATGAGCGAGGAAACGTTCCCGACCGGAGACAGTTATTAAATATTGAAGTGAACACAGGAACGAATATATTTGCATATGTTTTTAGGATTGCAGCAGGAATACCATCTGGCCCACAAGAAAGCGAGGGCTTGAGCCGCTTGATGCTGGTCCGAACGATGTTCTCGTCCAGTTGTAAACAACCGGAGTTCTCGCCCTGGTGACAAGGGGCGCTGCTGTTGTCACTACCACCGCTAATCCCAAAAAAAGAAGAAAATTGACGAGCAAAGCAGTCGGCCACCTTGACAACCTCATCGCCGTTGGAGTCTAGAAGACGAATAGAATCGTTAGTTGTACTAGATCTAGAATGAATGTATTTCCAGAAGGCTCCCGGTTGGTGAGTTGCTTTAGTTTCTACCGACGCCAGGTACGAAGTATGATCACGTTTGTGCAATATTTTACATAGGGCACGTAGGCGCCGGAATTCCTGAGCAAACTGGTTGGCACCAGAGCGCTTCATCTTTCTGTGCGCACGTTCCTTGAGTTTCAGGGCATCCCGCAATTCAGAAGAAAACCAGTGTGGGAACTTGAACTTCTTTGGTAAATATTGCGGGATGTATTCCTTCATACCCGAAAGCACAATCTCTGTGAAACGGTCGACTTGTTCATTGACATCAGTGTGGTCAATGACGGTCGACCAAGGGGCAGCGGAAAAATAGCCATACAGCCCAGCATAATCTCCCCTGGCGAAAGCGTAATGAGGTTGCGTGTTGTTGGAATTTACAGAACGGTGGAGCAATGAAGGGAGGCAACAGGAAATAGAAAGAGGAGGATGAAATCTGTCCGGTATTACTAAAGAACAATCAGAGTGCAACACACTAACGCCATCAAAGTTCGAAAAGCACAGGTCCAGAATATTTCCACTGCAATTTTTTATGCGATTACACTGTGCCATAGAAGTGAAAGCCACAAAATCTAGCAACCTATTACCCTTCTGTTCAATGTGGTGGTTGTAGTGGGAACAAGTTAGCTGGCTCCACTCCACGCCAGGAGCATTAAAATCTCCAAGCAGGAGGACTTTGCGGTTGCCATGAGTGATAAGCACCTGTTCAATGGAGGAGATTAACTTATTGAACGCCTCAGGAGCTACATCAGGAGGAATGTAAAAAACACCAACTAGAAGTTTTTCAGATTTAGAGAAATGAATTTCGACCCATAAAGACTCATCTGCGTTATCAATATCGCTACGTAGCACACACGGGAGAGATTTGTCAACGGCGAGAAGGACCCCGCCCCCTTTTTGTTTGCATCCCGTTAAAGCACGATCATTACGATAATAATAATAATAATAATAATAATAATAATAATAATAATAATAATAATAATAATAATAATAATAATAATAATAATAATAATAATAATAACAATAACGAGAAAGACATCAGCCACAGCAGCAGCAGCAGCAACAACAACCGCCACTCTTACGTTACATTTCATTCGCATTCTTTAAATTTGCCAGTAGCCCCCTTTCCAGGTTAATCTCTCCGGGTCTTCGAACTACCCCTCCCCCTGGTCGAACGTCACCAACTGGCTCCTTTTTTGTTCATTGTTGTAACACATTTTCCGAGCTTAGAATCTTAGGGTTAGGTTAACAATACTTAATCAGGCATTACCAGGTGATTTTGTACCTGTCAGGATAATGACGAAATTTTCGAGCCCCCTAAACCATAATATTTTAAGCTTTCTGGGTCATTACGGTATTGAGATGACAGTGTGCTGTATAACGACACCATCAACAAAGAAACAAAGTAAAGCAATTCTACTCTACGTGAAATCTGTCAAGCGCGGAGCAGTGATTCGCCAGGGGGGCTGTTGTGCCATCTCTTGATAAGTTTCAGTGTCAGCCTGGCGTTGATACCGAAAGTAGTCAAGACAGTGTGCCGCATCCCCCGAAAGGCCTATAAAACATATTGGATTGAGTGTTCATTAAGTTGGCGTAATTAATGAGTTAATTCGTGACTTTTTCCTCATTTTATGTTATTGTGTGCCTATTTGGGGCCTAGCAACGGCAGCCTCCGTGGCAACGGCGCGGAGGAAAGGTCACTCCCAACACTTTGCATATGAGGAATGTGTGTCTCTGAGGAGCAAGGGGTCGACATCGGCTTGCTAACGGGAGGGATCCAGGCTGAATCCCGACCAGGGGAAGCGGGGATCTTTTTGAAGCCTCTGTTCGGGTGCGTGACGCCGCTTGACTCGGGTGACACGCCGGAACTAAGGACGAGCTACGACGTCAATCCAGGCCCTTTAAGTTCTCCGCGCTTAAAAGAAGACGACAAAAAAAAAAAAAAAAAAAAAAACTTCGCACGCCTAATGGTTTGAATCACAAGGTTAAAAAAGGACGTAGAATTAAAAAAATTAAAGCCGTTCCACTTAATGTGAAAGCTGTCCGAAGTGCGGAGCAGTGATTCGCCATAATAGGCTGTAGCGCCGTTATCCGCTCACTGCTACCATCCAATCAAAGTCAAATTTCCCGCCTTCGCAGTGCTCGCGCGCCCCCTGCCTCAAACTGCGCCAGGGGGAGTTCAGTTCTTTTTGTGCTTGCTTTTCCTCCCGCACGTGCCGACGTTGCACTGCCACTTTTTTGCTTACTATCGTAAAAACCAACCCAACGAGCGTCTTAACTAAAAGAACGCGGGCGCTGGCGGTTAATTACGTGTATTTTCCTCAAATGTACCTTAGTTTTCTTTGCGCTAAACAACGGGGAGATGTAGGACAAGCTCCATAACGCTGATGACTATATAAACCGCTTCGCTCTGGAAACCTCTTGGTTACGCCGCGGTGACAGCGGCTACGACGAACGCCCTGTTGCTCTACTTGGGTCCAGCTACGACGACAAGGCGAGTGCCTAAAGTGCTCTGAACTTAAAATGGCGAACTGCAAGGCTGGAATGAACGAAGCCTGATGGGAGCCCTGCGGCATTGTCCCTGTAAGGTGTACGGGAAATTGAGACGCCGTGTTAAGAGCCCCATCCATCTTGTCTTCCTGCCTGCTCTACTTCGCTACTTCGATGTCGGAGCTCCCTGCGTGAAAGAACCTGCCATTCGGTACACTCCTTTCCAGTTGTCTGTTACTTCGATTCCTCTTCGGCGCCTCACCGCCCATTCGGCTCGACGACGCTACTGTTCGCCTTCATCGACCTGTCGCGTGACAACCGAGCGGAAGCGGCGCCAATTTCGAACCGCGTATCGACGCACCACGCTCACCGCTCTTCTTCCAGTCGACATGCGTTTTCCCGTGTACGGCCATCGTGAAATAAAAAGTGAACGCATAAATAGGAACCCGAAAGCGCTGACTTTTGGATTTGGTTCATCATGATTAAATTGTGGCGTGACTTTTGCGTGTTAATTCGGTGAGGCGCAGTCTATAGAATGCGCGGATGTATCCTCGCCACCGCCCGTATAAATAAAATGAGCGAATTTGGCGTGTTACCATATACCGGGTGTTACATCGATAAATGGAACAGCAGACGAAAAGGCTGCTGTGAAAAATCTCACGACACCATGTCACAACCACAGACACGCACGCACGGAATAATAAAAGAAAGGAGAAGAAAGCAGCAAAAATGAAGAAATGGCCGTGAGCCTTATGTGGAAATTGGGGTAACCTGGCACAGCAGACGACGGACGATCTGAAACCAGGTGACTGGTATTGACAACAATGAACCGCGGGAATGCTTCATTATGATTCGTATTGGCTCTTATGTAACTACATTTGGCCACCATAAACCATCGGCGAAAGAAGTTTTCTGATCGTCCGCTACCTCATTTGGCTCCTTCCTACCGTGAATCGCCATCGTGAGTATCCTTTTGCATATCCCAGGTGGCGCCGTCGTTCCAAGATCAGCTTGCACGACCAAATTGGCGGCCAATTTCCGATAGGTGAAAATCGTTTTTATATATTTTTAGAATAAACAAATAAGTACCGTCGCTGTCCCCGGTGGCAAACATAATAAACCAAAAAATACCACATTCGCGCGAAGTTTGAGCGCAAACGGAGCAGCAGTTCGCAAAGAAAAAAAATCTAAAGGGTTCCAACATACCCGCCGCGGTGACTCAGTGGCTAAGGCATTGTGCTGCTGAGCACGAGGATGCGGGTTCAATTCCCGGCCGCGGCGGCCACTTTTCTGATGGAGGTGAAAGGCAAAAACGCCCGTGTGTACGAGATTTCGACGGTTGTTAGAGAACCCCAGGTGGTCAAAATTAACCCGGCGCCCTCCACTACGGCGCGACTCATCGCCTGCGTTGCGTCGGCACGTTAAACCCTACAATCAATCAATCAGCTATAATATTTAATTAGAACCAGGGTGTTCCTCTGCAACATTTTGGAGACCAAACGAAAATCGTTGTTCCCTACCTATATGGGAAGAAAATGATAATACAAAACTTGTCTCGATCGCTCTCTGCAACAACGCGGAAATGCCAGCTACGGCATCAATGAACACAGCCCGGGGCGTCGGCCGCAAACACACTTATTTTGCCTCTGCATCGGCTTTCAGCCAGAGGACAAGTGGCAAAACGAGCGGCGATCGATATTTTATAAGCGCTCACTGCTCGAGTTGTGTCAGTTCTTTCTTTTGTCGGCGCCACCAATTACAAATACACAAAGCTCATTAGTCCTAATATAAGCCACAGCGTCCCCTCCCACTGTCACAGGCCCTTTTCGGAGAAGTTCGCTTTGTGAGAACACAATCGCGGAGAGTTTAAGGCGGTTTGGACACAAAAGAATGGACTGAGGGACGAAGAAAGCGCAGCGCCTTGAAGCAGGCCGCACAGGCGGCGCTGCTTGGTTGAAGCGTGGAGAGTGAGGTGGAAAGTCAAACACACGAGGATCAATTAACCGGAAAAAAGAGGGGCTACAAAAGGAAATAGAAAGGTCGTGTCGATGAGTACTCGAATGAAAAGACCTCGAAGGTCGAGGGCATTCACTGACTATAGTCTGGACGCTTCGACACGTGGCTGCCACATGTACTGGATTTGGAATCAATTCAGAAAAAAGGATGAAAGACGGAACTGCTGAAGCAGCATAAAAGTGGAAGTTGCTATAGGTGCTCGAAGTAGCTTTAGGAGTGGAGGGTACGTTCTTTAGATACGTGCTTGCGCCTATAGAGACAGCTCCTGAAAATGATAGTCTGAAACGGCAACAGAAACGAAAGGTTCCACTACATAGGTTCCACGTTCCGCTTGGAACGGTCCTGGAGTAGGGCAACGTGGTTCTATAAATGTTGTAGTAGAGTGCCTCAATCCCACGCGCCTCTCCGCCGTACGGCAGCGCTGGCATCGAGGCACCCGACTTTGAGCAATGGAACGCGCTAAGTTTTAACTGACTTGAGCAAACCTCTCGTGTGTCATCTTGGGAGGAACGAGACGGGAAAGGAACAGAATGAGAGGTGAGCGGGAAAGAGAAGGGAAGAATTTACTTGCCAGGGGCGCCGGTCGATTTTCGTCTTTCGTCGACATTTGCAACGAAAGGAGCAGATACGCGGCCAATATTTTATATCTGACACTTCACGTCGAGGACGGCGGTTGCCACAGTTTTGCTAGCGGGAGCTTGAATTACTCGGTGGAGTATTTCTTGAGCGCAAGCACTAGGAGTGCTGACCACAAGAGACGAAACATGTGTGCGTATGATGAAGGCTGTGGGTGAATTCTGATTCAGATCCAGATTATATGGGGTTTAACGCGCCGAAGCTATACCTGGGCTATGGGGCACGCCGTAGCGAAGTGCTCCGGATTACTTTTGACCACCTGGGGATCTTTAACGCGCGGTGAAATATCGACACACGGGCGTTTTCGTTTTCCCGCTACACCTGAAAGAAGCCACCGCGGCGGGGTCGAACCCGCGTCTTTGGACTCAGCAGCACGACGACTTAGCCACTGAGCCACCACGCTGGGTTGGAGTAATTGTGAAGCCTAGCATAGTGTTACATAGGTGCATTGAACAAATCTTTATAAAACGGTTAATCAGTTCAGTCATTTCAGTCAGCAAGTTCAATCAGTCAATCAAGCCGTCTTAACAAGAATTTTTGCTAAGTCGGACTATCGCGAGTCATGAGTGATTTCTGGGAAGCTGCGGTGAGTAATATATTTTGTAAGGTAGCTGCTGAATAAGGAAAGAATATCAAATGAGGGTTGCCAAGGAGGAGGAGGAGGAGGAGGAGGAGGAGGAGAAACACGAACGGAAAGGCCGAGGGGTTATCCAGGCTTAGAGCCCGGATTGCTACTCGACACTACGGAAGGGGTGTTCGGGGGATGAAAGAGAGGGCAGGCGAAAAAGAGGGAATAGGAGCGGGGCCGCGCACATACTTTAGTCCCTTTGTGGGCACTATAGTCTTTCATCCAAGCGTATTTCCTTCATGAAACGCAGAAGGGCTTTTTAAGTACAATGCACTTCTTAAGCGACCCTGAACCTGCGTCCACCGGCGATGTCCGCGCACGTGGAGATGGGCGCGCGCAGCCTGGCCGCTGACATGGCACATACCCACGTGGGGGATTGGCCAGGAATCTCCTCGTCTTCCTTGGCAACGGGGGGAGATGGGCGCGCGCTGCCTAGCCGCTGACATGGCACATACCCACGTGGGGGATTGGCCAAGAATCGGGCGTGAGAAGGGCTAATGCACCTGCTTAAAGGAGTACTGACACGAAATTTCAAAGCTGAGATCCGCTCTAGCAATCAAGTACAACGACAACACAAATAGGTGTCTGTGAATAAATGCATCTTTCTTTCTTTGTGGTTGTGTGTGTGTGTGTGATCTCTCTTTCGCGAACATTACAGAACCGCACAAATTCAACTCGTGCATTCGCACTTTCACATTCTTCCCCTCGGGGAAATGCGGGGCATTTTTCTTGCCTTCTGCGAAGTTGATTGTAGGGGTCGGGAGATGTTTTGTGCCATATAAGGCATTGACTCCTCAATGCGCAAGCATTTAAACATACTTTCCTAAACTCCGACATGCGTTAAATAGTCCAAACATTAACAGTAGCTAAAATAAGGGCAGCATCCGCATATTCTACCTCCAGAACACCGCAAATCGTTGCACGCCAAACGCAGCCATTCCGTTGGAATGCCAAGAGTGAACCACCCAATCTGACATGTCTCTAAGCAAAGCAGTAATCGGTGTGGAGATACGATAGATACAATCCCACCGTCACATATGTAGCAATTTTCATCGAGTAAAGCCCAAGACAAAGCAGGGCATGGCAGGCTTTTCTTGAAATGATAAGGAAGCTGCGTGGACCAGGAACAAAGCATACGCGATGAGTGTGCTTAGCTTCGCCATAGAAAGCATATTACCGATATAGCGACAAAAAAGGGAAAACAAGAAAAGCTTCAGGGTATAAATAATCCTGTATTGCGTGCCGGGCGGTTTGCGTTTCGTAAACTCCGCCTCAAAGGAAATCCGTCCAGTGTACCCGCATTTCCTTACGGACGCTTGAGCTCGAAGCAGCCGGCGCGAGCGGCGCTGGTTTGAGCCGCAATCGAAGCCGGGAATTTGCATTTAGAGACAGAGCGGTCATTGTCCGTGCAGTTGACAGCTCCGGGGAGTTGCGTGTCCCAAATCCCTTCGCAAACAGGCGGGCATCGAGGACGAGGGAGTTCAGGATATTGATCTGTGGATGGGCGGCTTGTGCCCATACTTTATTTTAGCCGGCCTGCATATGTGAAAGCCCGCCTTGTGCGCACGCCGGCGAGGCCTTTGACAGGGGCGCTGTGAGGGGAAAGGACGGGTCTCTAGGCGTACGAGCGCACTAAACGTCCCCTTCAAAGTTCTTTATAGCGCAGAAAAACTGCCTGTTAGGCGCCGTATTTATTTGAGCGTAATTCGCAAAGGATACGAGCTTGTTGATTGGGTGGCTGAATTTTACAAATATAGTGAGAAAACTGCTGCGTAATAAGGTGTGAAGACGGGCTAGTTGGGTCACAATGATGGAGAAAAACAGCTCACAGATAGGGAACGGAAGCGTGTGTAGACCTGAGGTGCAGAGAAACAAGACAGATCGGGACAATATACAAGAAGCCGTTTGATCCCAACTCAGTCAGCATTTTTCCACCCTTGCTCCCCGCATTGACCTAAGCGAGAGAGAGACATTTATTTTCAATGTTTTTAAGGCCATGTGTGTAAGTGTTACTACAACTTCACTTTGAACATGGTAGTAAGCGCCGGGCACAGGTAACCCGTGCTATTTCAGGTGTACCACTGTAAGACCGCCTGTTTCACTCGGGTTCCCAATCCGGCGTACATATCTAATCTTTGTTTCATAATTATTACAAAGTTTTTCTTGCATCTCTTGACTAAGTCCTCTGACTTCGGGACTACATGATTTTTTAAACACTGGACTGCTAGTGAATGAATGCTAATCTCAAACATTGACGCCTGATATGGATCAACAACGTTTGGGGAGGTTTCCTGGGTAAGCGCTTAACATGGTCTTAAAGGCGATTTTTGGGGGGTAGGATGAAGTTTTTCATCAAGGCTCAGCCTACATGAACAAGACTACTACTCTTGGGCAAGCTGCTCTGTTATTCGACTAGTTTAGGCAAAGCCCCCCAGGAGGGGTAAGTTTCTGCAAAGAAAAATTTTAATTTGCGGTAATCTGTTTCGCTTGGGGACATCCGTTAAATTGGTAGACTAAAACTTGCCCGCCCACTTTCAGTAATCGATTCGATCAACCTCACACGAGAAACGGCTTGCCTTCTGGTTAGCTGAGTTGGTAAAATGACGGACCTGGACGAGCGGTGTCGTTGGTTTCGAGTGCCGGACCAGGACGAATTTCTCTCTCGTTGCAAATGTTTCATTAAAAAGCTTTAGAAATTTGCATTGTAGCCACAGTGCTGCATTTTAAGCTGATGTCTAATTTATCTTTGCAGAGAGGATCCTCTTGAACCGCAGAGGACAAATTGTCGACAAGGCGGTAATTTCGAGGCTTCATATGGGATACAAAGTTTGCTGACCGCGTTTGTACGGTTGGTTCACAATGAAAGGAACGTCCGAGGTCATTTGTGATGAAGGCGGCGAAAGCGTCAATGAGCCGTAGTCCTGAACGTACGAGAAACGCGACGGGAAGTCGAACGTTGTCTTTCTTGTACGAAAAAGTGGAGGGAGGCAAATCAAAGGCCCGGCAGTGTGCGCGCAACCGGCGATTGATAGAGCCATAATGTTGAAACGGCTTTCTCAGTCTAAACTGCCTATACTGATAAACGCAGAAACCGAAAGCATCGCTCTCCAAAGGGACCACCTAAGCAGTGGTGGCAATAGTGAAGCTCAGTCAGCAGACGGGTTAAACTTCTAGAAGTGAATGTGGCACCGGTTTTGAACGACGTTGCTCTCAGATGGCTGATACTGTCAACGGAAGTTCGCTGGGCGGGCTATATGTCAACGGACGGGCTACTGTCACCGAAGGGTAGGAATAGGAGCATTTAGCAACGTAGCTGGGTTTTGCTAACAGCTGATGATTTCCCAGTTTTTTCAGGCATGACGATGGGCCACGCAGGGGCTGCCGTTTGGTGCCATAGTCCGATGACATGAAAAGGTCTTCAGGTGACTACCAAGATTATGACACGTTAATATTGCGGACTGCTAGTATGGTTCGCACACCACAGTAATATCAGCGTGAAGAAAGCGAACTTAATGAGGGGCGAAGGAGTGCACGATAGATGCGTGTGGAAATTTCCAACAAAGAAAGGTGCTGTAGGGAAATTGGCCATGGTTTATACGTTGGTTATGAGAACGCTGTTAACTAGGGATATTTCTGAAATACCAAGTCGTAGCCCTGTTACGAGTGAGGAAAGTAAGGGGATGTGCAGTCTACAGGTTGAGCCATGTTGGGAGAATGTCTCGCGGGTCCCGACTGGGAGCGTGGGGAAGACGACCACGTGATCAAATTATTACGCCATCAAAGACAACATGTTTTAAGTTGTACGAACCACTCGTCACAATCTAACGGCGCCAACTTGAAGAGGCCATGAGTAGCAGAGGCTCTCTCACGCCTCACAAGAAACAGCAGTGCATCGGGTCACCCCTTAACATCATCATGGAATCATCGACAGGGCAAACCTAACAGCCTCTGTGCTGTGAGTGATGATGATCCCAGAATAGAACGCCGCCGCCGCTCGGCACTCTCGGTCCCAGCAATTGTGTCCACTAATGCCCGCGGCGGTCGGCGGGGCGTTGCTGCACAGCGGGTGCGATACGCACCCGCTTGTCCCTCGTCCGTGATCAAGTGGTTGCGTAACATGGTAGCCGACCGGGGATTCTGTTTACGCTGGGAGCGACCGCAACTGGATGCCTGGTCGATAGGCTTGGGGAGCGACTCTCCGCCCTTGCGGACTGCTGGCTCTCGCTTGCCAAGAGGCGAAGGTCAGGTAGCATTGCAGCGCTTTGCATTTGTCAAGTTTCAAAGCTGATAAGTCTTAAACAGCAACAACCCTTTACGTACTACAGCCATGCAATCGTAATGGCTCCTCGGTGAGGATATTTGATACGTGGCTACTCGAAGATGCCGATCCAAAGGGTTAGAATAATCCGCATCGTGTGCGCCTTTGTAGGCATGTGCTTGGGGCAGAGTATCCTCCGGATACACTAGTTATACTGCTGTGTTGCGATGTGTATAGTGGGTAAGTAGGCATGGGTGTGCAGCAGCAACGGCACGTACGTTGCTGCTGCTTCAAGTTGCGGCGAAACCTACAATGCTCGACGTGTTTTTAACACTGTTTATTCTGGGATTCACGAAGATTTCACTTACCGCATATCCGTCACGGAAGTGACGCCAGTACAATGAGGCAAGCGGCCAGTAACGGGTGCACCCCTGCACAGAGCGTCTTCTTCCGGGGAAGCGTACTTACTGTACGTTACACTTCGGGTTGTTCGTTTTCCGGTTTTATATTTTAGCGCGAAAGTGTTTTATGCCGGGATACACCAGGATTTCACTGACGTCATATCCGTCACAAAAATAACGCCAGTGCACCTTTGCCGAACCGACCGGCCAGCAGGACGTCGCTCGCCAAGCACACCCACAAGACAGTCGCCGACCCGCAAACCATGCTCAGCTGCAGATCTCGCCGCACATTTCGCTTTCGTGTTTTACCGATTCGTATGACAGATGAATCAAGCACAGTTTTTCGATTATTCTTCGGTCTTACGAGCCTTAAATCCGGACATAAAACTTGAATAGAAAACGGCCATTTGTTCAGTGCAATCAGCGAGTAGTCGAGTCCCGTTTCTGGGTTCGATCCTGGGGCTTGTGAGCTCGGTCCCTTGCCTTCCGAGAAAATAAGAGCATTTATGTTTCGGGTTCGTGCTCATTCGTGCCAGCACAGAGACACTGGTGACGCCTACATGGTGTTGTATTCACGGTGACACACACGAGCTGAGAAAAGTACAGCTCTAATAAAGTGTTGATAGTTGTAATAAACGCAAAATGGCCGTTTTAAGCTGGGTTCCTTCACTGAACTTCGACTAAATTCGGCGTTTGGTTTGATAAGGTACACTTATGGACACACAGCGACACACAGACACAAACCGATATAGGTACAGCTGTAATAAACTATTGACGGGTGCAATAAACGCAAAATGGCCGCTAAAAAGTTAGGATCTTTCACTTAACTTCGTTTAAGTTCAGGGTTTGGTTTGATGAATTACTGCACCGGGAAGTTGCCAGAGAAAACCAGAGGAAAGGGCTCAAGAGGTTTGGAGCCTCAAAGCTTATCCGCTATGCGTATTCATACCTTTGATAACTGAAATCCAAGTACTACGAACATATATTGAAATACAAAAACTGCACGCGTGGCTTTGAGTCCATGCATCGCATTCTGGCGACAGGTCGCGTATGGCTTTTGGGATAAGTTACGAGAGTTTGAGTGCAACCTTGTTACGAACAGCAAGAGCCTTGATATGGGAAGAGCATCGTTCGACGTGTGGGCACTTTGATTTGGCTCAGGCTATTTTCTTAATTCCAGGCCACAGACAACAGTGCCAGGGGTGTGGCGCCCGTATACTGGTGCGTATACTGGTGCGGGTGAAGAACGTGGAAGATGTATGCGAAGCAATCGTTGCTAATGTGAATATCTCTTGGTGGCTTAAAGTAATCATCGAACCCTTCACTAGGGGTACGCCTCAATGCCATGCTTAAGGTCCAAATCTAAATCTAAATTGAAAATTTAACATGCAACCTCACTCTCACTGGTGATATAAGCCTCGGGACGCTGCCTCTAGTCATCGCCATCAGCAGCAGCATCAGCTTGTCTTGTACACTGCAGGACGAATGCCTCTGCCACGTTCTTCCTCCAGCTGATCCTGTCTTCCGATGCCATGGACCGCTCTTTGCTTCTGGAGATTTTCATTTCATCCCTCCATCAAGTTGGGAGTAAACGGCGGCGACTAATCCGATGGAGGGAAGAAATAAAAAAAATCAGAGGCAAAGAAGAATGGAATAGGTCATCGCAAGACAGGATCGGCTATATATATATATATATATATATATATAGGGAGTAGTAGAACTTTGAAGATGGTAGAGAACACAAGAGAAGAAAAACTTCGAACAAGGTAAAAGCAAAGAGAACTTGCTTTCCCCTGGACGTGCTTTTACCTTGTTCGAAGTTTTTCTTCTCTTGTATATATATATATATATATATATATATATATATATATATATATATATATATATATATATATATATATATATATATATATATATAGAGAGAGAGAGAGAGAGAGAGAGAGAGAGAGAGAGAGAGAGAGAGAGCGAGAGAGAGAGAGAAACTTTTATTGCCCCAAGGGCTAATTCGGGGGAAAGGCGAGACCGACGGAGGAAGGTCCCCGGTGACTTTGGCAGCCCCAGCGACGATGGCCTCCGAGCTGCCCAACGCCCTCGCCCAGTGCTGGAGGAAGGAACTACCCTAGTGAGGCCGCGTATCCATGTAGTTTACCCGTGCGAGGGGTAAACTAATATAGATACGCGGGGTGATGACACGTCATCATCCCGCTACAAAGGGAAAGCCAATAGCAATCATCATCACCATATATACATACATACCTACATACATCATACATACATACATACATACATACATACATACATACATACATACATACATACATACATACATACATACATACATACATACATACATACATACAGACATACACAAAAAACGAAGGTAACAGCGAAAACAACTTGCACGCAATTAGGGCAGCGAATGACTGCAAATTTTCCGCTTTGTTTGGCCATAGTAAGTAAGTGTATAAGCATAAGGGGCGCGATTGGATAGGCGGATTAGGGATCGCTTGACGGGGTTCGATCGATGCAAGCCTTTCTCGAACCACTCAAGTTTTGAGACTCGAAGCCGCAATTTCACAGGTCTTAGCAACCCAGATATAGGGGGGACTCTACGGACGCTGCAACTCCTTTCGAGTAGCTTTCAGTTGCACTTTGTCTTACTTTTTAATGCCACCGAAGTCTACCGACACCCAGTTCAACAAACCGCGATACACCGGCAAATTTACGGGAGAGTTAACCATTCCCTCACTGCTAGGAATACAGGAATACCCTGTATTCACGTTAACGACACAACTGTTTCTGATGACCATGAAAAGGCTAATTGTTTCAATCATTACTTTCAGTCTGTTTTCTCCCCAACGTATTGTGAAAACGCTCCGAGTGTCTCAGAACAAATAAATGAACAAATGGATCCCGTCATTGTGACCTATAATGGTGTACTCAAACTACTCCAGAATGTTAAAGTTAATTCTTCAGGCGGACCTGACGGCATACCCAATTACGTCCTTCATGCCTGCCGTGAGACTATTGCCCACTTTCTCGTAACTCTGTTTTCCAAGTGGATCGCTTCTGGTGACCTGCCTGAGGATTGGAAAATCGCTAACGTTGCGCCCATTCACAAAAGTGGCCCGAAAAGCAATCCTGAAAACTATAGGCCCATATCCCTCACAAGTGTCTGTAGTAAAATTCTAGAGCATATAATATATAGCGCCACAATAAAACACCTGGAATCTAATAGATATTTTACGAACTGCCAACACGGCTTTCGGGCAGGTTTTTCCTGCACAACGCAATTAACAGAATTTAGCCATGATCTATTCTCATCATTTGACGTGAAAGAACAGACAGACTGTGTATTTTTGGATTTTAAAAAAGCATTTGATTCTGTCCCACACTCGTTGCTGCTCCATAAGTTGTCTTTTCTTGGCCTACATCATGATGTTGTCCAGTGGATAACAGGTTATTTGCATAATCGTACCCAATGTGTCCTGATAAACGGCTGTAAATCAGGTGCTGTGAGTGTTAGTTCTGGTGTTCCGCAGGGGTCTGTTTTAGGGCCCCTGCTTTTCCTTGTATATATTAATGATATTGTAAGTAATTTGTCCTGCAAAGTACGCCTTTACGCAGACGATTGCGTTGTTTATCGCAGTATCAAAAGCCCAATTGACACGGACTATCTTCAAAGTGATCTCGACCATATCCAAACGTGGTGTGCAAAATGGAAAATGACTTTGAATATTGCGAAATGTAAGCACGTTTCCTTCACACGCAGTCGCAGCCCTGTTTTATCAAAATACACTCTGGGAAGTACGCATCTTGATACAGTGCTAGATTATAAATATCTTGGCGTCTATTTTTCATCTAACCTAACCTGGAAACGTCAGATTGAACACGTGTCCTTTTCTGCCTCCCGCATGCTCAACTTTCTAAAACGGAACTTCAGTGATGCTCCTCCAAAAGTTAAAGAACTTTTATATTTCACCAGCGTAAGATCCATTGCGGAGTACGCCTGCGCCGTGTGGGACCCACAATTTGAAAATTTATGTGCACTACTAGAACGCGTCCAGAGCCGCGCCGCCCGATTTGTAACTAAAAATTATAGTTTTCGCACTAGCATTACATCACTTAAAGCAGAGTTGGGCTGGGAAACATTACGTAAACGTCGGTTGCATCACAAACTTGAACTACTATATCGTATTTATTTCAATAAGACTGGTATTGATCCTAAAATTTTCTTACTACCCCCGCACTTTGTATCTAAGCGTCGCGACCATGAGTGGAAAATTCGTGAAATTGATTGCCGCACTGATGTGTACAAGGGTTCTTTCTTTCCCCATTCCATTGGGGAATGGAATAAACTACCAAGTAATATTGTTAATTGTACATCTGATGCTCTGTTCCACACGTTTTCGTCGCACATGTAAATTTTTCATTGTGACACTGCTTGTACATTTGACGCGCTATTGTGCAGATTTGTACCACTTATTCTCATGTCAGTTTTTTTTCCTCTTTTTCTTTTCCCCATGTGATGAATCGTATTCATGTATTTGCATATACCCCCCCTGCTGTAATGCCTTATTTGCTCTGCAGGTAATATGAATAAATAAATAAATAGACGTTATGGACGTGATTTCGTAGCAGCCGTGTTGCAGCCGTTAGTCTGCAGACAGGACCAAAAGTTACGGGCGAGGATGCTTTGCATGAAAGTGCGCCTGCATAGCGCGAGATAAGTCCGTCCGACATCGTAAACATTTTTTTTCCCTGCCAGAAAGCTTTTTCATGTATTTGCAGAACGCATGGCCGAAAACAAAACAGAAACCTACAGCGGGTGGCCGTATGGTGCACTGTCAGTATTTTCTAAACGGCGTACGGCGTCTTTTATCTTCTCCCTATTTACGTATCGGCTTGTTTATATTTTTCTAAGCAGGAAGGTAGGATATACGGAACAGAGAGATCTAACCGGCTAAACATTGCTTCAGGCTCGAAAGAAAAAAAAAACCGATCATCTAAAGAAGAAAACAAGATTTCTGCTTCTGGCAAAACAAAAGCGGAATTCGAGGAACATTATGAGCCAGCGTCTCTCTCTTTTTTTTAAATCCTGGATCAATCATTCGTATTTTGTGCTGTAAATGAAGGGAAATAAACAAATAAATAAAAACTAAATCGAGGAACGGAAGGTGTCTTCCCGGGAGGAAGTGGCGCGTTCCTCGGAAAGCCGGATGGGCTTTCAATATCCGGATAATACGTGTTAAAACGCAAGTTGGAAACAGAAATAAAACAATGACAAACCATTCGGGCGCGCCAACCACTCGATATCGTGCGAATTCGCACGAGGATGCCTGATTTATCGCTCTCTCTGGGTTATGCCGCTGAATTTTTCTACCTTTTAATCATAATCCTTTACCCCTTTCCTTTGCATCTTTTTCTTCCTCCTCTCTCCTTTACTATGACTACGAGCTTTGACGAATCGCCCTTGCGAAGCCTATATTGAGCTTAATGTTAGGTAATTTTACCCTTGAGCCGAACGATGTGCCAAGCAGCGTCAAATTTACTGTACGTCAGGCTGACGGCACCGGCTGACTATGGGAGAACTCAGGGCAAGACGTTAAGCCTACCGTCGGTCCTTCTGCTGCGTCAGAAGCTCGGGTGGTTAAGTTTCCACCTTGTCATTAATCATCACCCCTTCCCCGCCAGGCGAGGCAGGAGCGTCTGTAGCAACGTTCACGCGCAGCCGTCACGTCCAACGATTTGCTTACACGAACAAACAGCCGCCACGCCTTACCCGGTTAGTTATTGATAGACTTTGC
The DNA here is from genome assembly GCF_048455015.1 of Haemaphysalis longicornis. Lineage (NCBI taxonomy): Eukaryota > Metazoa > Arthropoda > Arachnida > Ixodida > Ixodidae > Haemaphysalis > Haemaphysalis longicornis. Next base: position 10,180,839 of record NW_027526422.1, on the reverse strand, counting down.
AAACGAGAGGACCAAGGTTCGACGGCGGCTTTTTTTATTAGCGCGAAAACCCTGTAGTGTGCCTGAGCCGATATCACGGATGTGAGATCCGGTGAAGGCTTAGAAGCCTTTCGTAATCTCGGGTCTGTAACTCGCCTGCGCAAAGGTTGTTGGACAAAAGGAGAGGGCGACGCGGGTGATGACAGCCCGGCGTTAGGCTTAACGCCATGCTTCGAAGTCCAACGTCGTCAGCAGGTATCCACCGCTCGACATACTACAATGAGGCTCACCTTGAAGGTTAACTAACAATCAGCCTGAACATAGGACGTTATGAGCGTACAGTAAAACCTCGCTAATTCGGCCCCCGTTAGTTCAAAATTTCGGAAAATTCGGCTTTTCTACTCCCACATTGCCCTATGGCCTGGACCTTCGCTATTTTGACGCAAATTTACGGCCGCACCGCTTAATTCGGACGAACACCTTTTCGCAACGTGAGATGCAACACGCCGTCCTTCGCGGGCCAGCTCTATCCCCTTTGCGGTGCGGAGGATGCCAGCGTACATCGCGGCCAGTAAACAGCCCTATAAACAGCCGCGGCTGGTCGTACCGATTTGATTGATTGATTGGAGAGCTTAACGCGCTCAGGCAACGGAGGCGATGAGGCGCGCCGTAGGGGAGGGCTCCGGAATAATTTTGACCATCTGGGGATCTCTAACGTGCGCCGAAATTTCGTACACACGGGCGCTTCTGCTTTTCGCCTCCATCAAAAAAAAAAAAAAAAAAACGGCCGCCTCGGCCGGGATCGAACCCGCGTCCTCATGCTCAGCAGCACAACGGCTTAGCCACTGAGCCACCGCGGCGGATGGCGGATCGTACTGCGTAGGAATCTGGGGATGCGGTCGCTGTTCAGGAAAATTTCTGCTACGATGCAATACTCGAGCTCTGCACGCATTTTGCAACATCCCAAAATTTGATCTTTCCGCCCAGCTATCCGCCAAAAGACAAACTAGCACCCCCGATTTCTTTGCTAAGAAAAGGTACGCATAAAAGAATTGTAAGTGAGTTGTTTTGCCGTTCATTCGGTAGTTCGACATTCTGATAACTAAAAAAAAAATTTTACACCATAGAGATCCGAATTAACGAGCTTTCACTGGGCAAAACTGCAAAAAACTCGAGGACTGAGAGTGGAAAAGCACAGACGAGCGCTGAACAAACAGCCGAGCATATGTATTGCAGCTTGCAAATAAATACGTGTGTCACACACAAAACAGAAGAAAAAGTGTTCAATGACGCTTTAAGCTTACTACATCAAGGTACCCCCATTTATTGCACTATTTTTGCTATGCTTGAGTTCCTGATTGGCGAGTGTGTTCAAATTAAATGATTAGGAACAATAAAAACCGCCATGTAGTAAGTGAAACGATCCTGGCCAATCCCCCATGTGGGTATGCGCCACAAACTGCGCAAGAGGCCCCCTGGTTCTTGCTGCGGCAGGAAACTAAACATCCCCCTCGCGAGGGGCACGATCAAATGCAGAGCATTTCCGGGGGCGCACGACGTTAAGTAGTTTGCGTTACGTTAATGTTGTTGCACTTGTTGCTGTTGGTTGTTGTATTGTAATTAAATGAGGAGACGTTTTTACGTGGTCACGTGACATCATTTATTAGCAGGTGGGTATGACATCATTTATTAGCAGGTGGGTATGATTATTGTGGCGCAGTGGGAAGAGCACCATGTACCTCGCGTTCCACCCACAAATAGTGAATTCGTTGTATCAGCAGCTTCTTGACGTAGTTTGAATGAGTCAAGGATATAAGGCGCGTTCGTAGCCCTCCATTCTGTGTCGGCTTTGTGGCGCAGTGGGTAGAGCACCATGTACCCTGCGTTCCGCCCGCAGGGTCGTAGGATCGAAACCAGGCGCCGGTAAGTATTATTTTTTTTATATAGTGTAGGGGGAGGGGTGCGGACGACGATGGACAACTGGAACGGGTGACATCGTGAGTTAAAGAAATGCTCTGCATTTAAAACACAGATATTACGCCAATTTGAGATAGACGCAATCTCCATCGTGTCGTTTCTACACTCTTATATATCCAGTCCTTCAAGTATTTTCTCTCTCTGTTGAGGCCACCGACGGCTTACTGACGCACTTGTCATCCTTAATAGCTATCTCAAACGCTGCGTATATCTCCCGCGGGCCGGCATCCCTGTATTTATTCATGATGGCGCAATCTTCTAGACGTGGCAAGCAACCGCACGATGCGCAATGAACCGCGAGGTTACTTCCCGTGCGTGTCTTCACTGTGTCCTTGCGTTCCAGCAACCGGTCGTTGAGGCATCTTCCGGTTTGCCCAACATACGAACGACCGCAACGAAGTGGAATGTCAAACACAACTGCCTTGTTGCACTTGGTAAAGCATGTGGCATGATTCTTGGTACACGTTTTTTCTTCATTTTCAGTTGGCGACTCAGCAATAACCTGGCGGCACAAGCTACTCAACTTGCTCTTGCTTAGAAAACAACTTCAACGCCAGCTGGCCTTGTTTCCCACTTTATTAAGACGATTGGATACTCCCTGAACGTATAGTATGACTGCTTATTTCTTCTTGTCTTGCTGCTTCTTTAGCTCCTCAGGCTTTGTTGTCCTCCGTCCGGTTAACTCGGCCATGGGAGCCTTTCGGCGACAGCATTCAGGAATTTTTTTTTCGGGAAACCTGGCACACTCAAACGCTTCACCTGGGAATGAAAAGTTGTCTAAGCTTGGTGGGGGCAGGAACAAATCAGGGTGCTCTTTAGGGAAGTCGTGGCGATACTCATCGTCTACAATTTTGAGCGCGCCGACGAAAATGGGAGCAAACAGCTTACTGACAAGCGCGTCAGTAAGCCGTCGGTGGCCTTAACAGTGAAATAGATAAAGTACTTGGAAGGGTGAACATGTACGAGTGTGAAAACGACACGATGAGATTGCGCCTATCTTGTACTTGTGCAATCACTTTGTGTTTGTTGTGTTTTGTGTGTGACAAATGTATTTATTTGCAAGCCGCAACAAATATTCTCAGTTGCTTATTCAGCGCTCGTCTGTGTTTTCTTTACTCCCATTCCTCGTGTCTTTTGCGGTGTTTTCTAGGTTCCGAATGAACAAGCTGGTCCCACTTCCGACGATAATTAGGACGTTACACAACATCACGCTTTAAGGCCCGTGTGTTCGTGTTTTCGGCGCACATAGAAGATCCCCAGGTGGTCGAACTTAATCCGGAGCCCTCCACTACGGCGCGCCTCTCGGCGCGTTAAACCTCACAATCAATCAATCAATCAATCAATCAATCAATCAATCAATCAATCAATCAATCAATCAATCAATCAATCAATCAATCAATCAATCAATCAATCAATCAATCAATCAATCAATTAAACGCTTTAAGGACTAATGCCGTCAAGCGGTACCCATTGGCAAAAAAGTACTTGCCGTACTACGACCTTCGGGCACAGGCTTATGTCGTAACCCCTCGAAGCGAAACGATAGGCTTAAGCTCCGGCTTTCCGCGCATACCCTACGATTGTTCCGACTAATCAAGCAAGGCGATAGCCTCAGGGCTGCATGTAACCGCAGTGGAGGATTGCAGAAACGTATACGCTGCTGCAGTACGCGTTTCTACATAGCGAGATTCCGTTCCCTTGTCGGTGCAAGCACGGCATTTTTTGTGCGAACCCAGCGCCATCTACACTTTCGCGCCGAACGCTCCTGCCACTTTTTTATGCAGCTACTTAAAGTCTCCTAAGACAAAATCATGGTTTTCATAACGAACGCCCCGGATTCGAGCCCCGGCAATGCCAATTGTATTTTTAAGACCAATGATTTCTTTTATTGTAAAATGTTCTTTTAGATCAATTCTGTGGATTATTTTGTAAATAAAATGGGTTTAGTATCCTTTAGTCGGTTTAGAGGGGTGGGGGCGGAACATCAACACGCTGAATTAACGTTTTTCATTGCACTGGAAGTGCCGGGCTTGTACCTGTCATGTAACGAAATATCGCTTCAGAGATGCCGCCTTTGCAAGAGTAAGAATAATTGCGACGACAGGGCATCCTCTGGCTCTTGGCTAGTGAAAAGAAGAAGAAAAAAAAACGACCGTCGGTTCGGTTGAAGCCCCCGAAACAGTAGGCTAAAAAACATGAGTATCTGCTTATAAACCGGTATTCAATATAGCGAATATGTGCCTGAGATATTTGTACTTGAATGTTTTTATTATATCTATATTTATGTTCACCCGCATTTTGTGGAACATAAGATCTACAATCTTGCTAATAATGACGTACTGCGTAGATATTTAGGCTAAATACACCCTTTTAATCTAATCTCCTGTTTGCTACACTTTGTAAAGTCGCGTATGTCAATCTTTATAGGAGGTGCTATGGCAGTCTGTGACTTTGGTACCTCCTTCTGTATATCCTAACCACGTGCTCAACCTTCTATTTATAATAAAATCTTTTAGCATCCTCAGCAATACTGACTTTCGCACCAGAAGACAATGCAAGCACCCATACCACCGGTGACCACGACATCGCTGAAAAGTGGGAGGCACTGCTCGTCTACGAGGTTCCGGAGAACCAGGAGAATCTGGTGAACCGGGCGAAGACGGCAGCCACCGCCAGAGGTTTCCTGGACGGAAGAGACCTATCACCTCGGACCGGCGAGGACCAAGTCCTAGCTAGTCTTTTCAGCAAATAAACGTTTATTTCTCTCGCTGTCTCTCTTTGACTTTGACTCTGAGTGTATGTAACACTTTTCTGGGTCTCAAATCAGGCATGATTCATACTTGTTGCGCTCTAAATAATTTATAGGCTCATTATTGGTTAATAAAATCTATTAATACCGTCCTATTGATGACATTATTGAATATTTATGAGTCATAATTAATCAACCAATTAATAATTATTCAGTAATTAATTCTTGGTGCGTGCCCAACAGCGTATGCAGAAGCAGCAGGAGTGCTTGGAGCGAAAGTGCAAATGGCGCTGGGCGAGCACAGGAAATGGGGGATTTGCACCCGCAAGGAAACGGAATCTCGCATCTCTGACGCATACCCCGAAGGGAAATTTCAACACCGGTAGCCCAAAAAGGAACGATAATCAGGAATAGGCGTCTAACAAGACCTCGTTTGCAGCACGCACTTCAACTGTTCACCTCCCCCATATAGATGAATGCTCACGCCAGTTTAAGACCGCGTTCGCAGCTTGCGCCTTCCAACGTGCAACTACGACAGCGAAGAACGTTAAACTTTGAAACGCGCGCATTACGTGGTGCTCCCTGAGGGTCTCCGTCTTTCCGGCAGCGACGCATTAGGAGCTTCGCGCGACGCACCCACGCGCGCATCAAAGGCAGTGGCGAAATAAGACGGTACGATGAGAGCCCCGTATTGTTCGCAGCGACCTTTAATGTTTTCCCCGTGGAAACCCCAAAGATGCCGAAATGCAGGAAAAGCAAAAGGCGCACTGAGCAGCGTCAAAGAGTTCGCGGAGGAAACAGCTTCGCGGGATTACTCTTGATGACTGGGAGGAACTCGAAGCAGTGTGTCCGTACTTTTCACCGAGAGATATCTCTCGGGCTGTTCCCGCCGCGCGATCTTCGTCGTTTCTCCCTTTCGCTTCTCCCGGCTGTTTGTTTCCGTTTACTCCAAGCGCGCTTGTTTACGGAGGAGAGGGCTGCTACACTTCCCGCTGCTCGCTTCGATTCTCAGCCTGCTTATTTGGCGGATTCTCGGTGCTGACACCGGCCGGTTCCGCCATTACTCGGTTGCTTCGGCGAAGAGCCTCGCGAATTTCGAGGACGCCGCATTCAGGCGGAGGACTCGCGCATTTTGTGCACTGTATAGAGGGAGCGGGGCGTTAGGCTTAATCGATTTCAATAATCAAGAACTGGGCACAGCTGGCAAACAAGGCGGGACATAGCCTTCTACTAGGCACGAGCGTCGAGCATGCAAGTTCGCAGGTTCTCGCACTTTTATAAGCTATGTAGGCACTTAACAGGGAAAACGTACTGCCAGGATGGACTGCAGCAGAAATAATATATTGCCGCGAAGCATGCGTTGTGTTTGTATACCTTTTTATATTCTGGGCTAGTGAAATCGTGGCCAAACACTCTCCCTATCGAAATAAGATAGCCCTTTCGGCATTCAAAAGAAAGGAAAGGTTACATCCCCTTTGCCTGAAACACTGATAACACAGCGGGGCACCGCCGGCTGGTGAAAACAAAACATAATTATACAAATACAATGCATGGTTCACGCAAATATACATTCATTAGGACTTACAGTGAGTGTATTTCATGTACCCCTCCGTCTAACGACGACGTTAGTCGAAGGCGAAGATTTCTCGTGATGGAAGTTCGGTTGCCGTCTGAGTTAGGACCAAGTTTCGACCATGTCGAGATGGAGCAATCGGATAGACGCCGGCTTCAATAAAACGAGGAACGAGGTTCGATTCCGGCTACGGGAAGCGCTTTTTTCTTTCACCTCACCCGGAGTTTTCTCGTTACAGGCGCCATCAGTGAGAACACCACAGCTTCGCTTTAGTAATAGTAGTATTGGTACTGTCGTTAATGTTATTACGAATATGCGCAAATATCCGGGTGACTCTTCAGTATAATGCTAAAATACTATTGGCGGTGAGATGTTTGAGTGGCGCCCCCTGGCTCTGACGTCGGCTTAGGGACTCGCTTCGCTGTCGTCTGCTACACTCCGCTTGTGAGGGGCAGCAGTGTCTGTGCTAGATATCGCCTGCTTTGTTGGTGTAGTGCATTAAAAAGCGTGTTTCTAGTGATTCAGTTATTTTGCCAGCTTCTGGTGCATCTGAATAATTTAAAGCTATGTCTCCCACTAGTTTGCAACACACGACGAGATAGAGAACAACTTTCTTCAGAGCATCGGTCAGAAGATGGTGTGTAACTCGTCCTGTCTAGCTTATTCGCGCAAGGATCAGCGCTCAGAGCTGCTCGATAAGTATCCAAAATCCGTAGGCTTTCCTGCAGTATTTTTTAGATGTTTTTATGAAGACTCAACAGTGTAATGCTACGTACCAAGCAGCGAGCCCACACGCACATGGCACAGCAGGAAATAAAACGGCAGTCTTCTATTTCTTTCGTTGTTGTCTTGTATCAGATGAATGTTTCTGGTTTGTTTTTTTTCTTCCCAACGAATTAATTTTTCGGCACCGTCACAAACGTCTTATTAGGAGGTTTGGGGGTGTTTGGGAGTCTCACATTGTGGATATTTTGTTCAGGTTGTATGGCATACATTCCCTTCATCACAAAGTGGCTTTCATTACGGCTGCGTGCAAGAAGGTGCATAACCGCAGCGTGCTTTGTTTATTCACATGCAAATACAATGAGAAGGTTTGTGCTACGCCACCGCGATCGCGCCCCAAACAACGTTGTCCACAGTACTCGAAGGAGGCTTTTGTGCTCCGAATTTCTGTCGTAACCATCATAACAAACTGACTATCAACCCGAACAATGATGACATGATTACGGTGTTGAAGGCCTGAAATACTCGCTAACTAACGCAATAAATAGTATACCTGCATATATTACAAGAATCTAAACCGATGAATATTTCCAAGCAGGTCTTCATTGCTTTCCAACCCTTTCAGGCGCAAAGAACAAATCCTATTCCACTTAGGATGACGTTCTATCAATTGAAAATAATTACTTTTACTCTCTTGTCTTAGTCTGAGGACCCGGCCCACTAACCAGCTCGATTTCATTGTTAAATAAAGTTTTCTACTCCTCCCCCTCCTCCTCCTCCTCCTCTTGAGTACAGTTTTCCTATAACGCATATCCGAATATTGGGAAGATATATGGCTTTGGAAACTGTACCGAAATATCCCTTCAGGTCTGAACAGTCATAGTGTTATTGTATCTTTAACGTAGACGTGACTCGTTTCGCTCAATAAACCTGCTACTGGTTAGGAGCCTGGTATAAAACTAGCACGCGCCTATATACACAGTGGGTTATTTGGAACTCAATAACCTAAAGTTTTTTGCAGCCCATAGTGAATGTCGGCATACTTTCATGCCATGAAAACGTAAAGCGATGCGATACAATACTTTGGAGCGTTCGGCAAGGTTTCGAAAACATTTTTACCTAACATATGATTACCGGGAATCGTAATGCTTTCTGCCAAAGCCAACAGCCCTAAAGGCCTAGATTTCGTTTTGGTCTTCCATTTTTGCTCTTGTCGGTCATGAGCAGCTGACTGTTCCCTTTGTTCGAAAGATTGCTTAATACAGAAGCTTACGCCTAGCTCCGACTCTTCGCGCTTCGCACTGGACCGGCTTCGCAAGGAAGGGGACGACGCCGGCAATGCTTCTTCCGTAGCGGTATCTAAAACTAAACTTTACCTCACACCATGAGCTAGCGTATGCGATTTTAAGCCTATTAATATGATAAAATTTACCCACACGCCAATTCTGGTGCGGACGAGCATCAGACGTTGACTGAGCGCAAAGAAACAGCAGGGAGAGCGAGCCTTATTGAAGCAGACGACAAATGCGAGAATCCCTAAGCTGACGTCACAGAGGCGCGCGTCGCAGCGCCGCCCGTGTTCGCGCTCACCGCCAATAGCGGGTGCGCACAACGCACGCACACAAATGCGCGTATGCAGGTTTAGGTGCACGTACAGCCACGATCAAAAGTTTATGGACCGAGGAAATGGCAATTTTAGGTTATTTCTCTTCCTATAGCAGCTTGACAAAATGTCGAATGCATGCGAGATTTCGTATAGTTACTGAAGTAACGAAAACTACCGCACATAGTACTCTGCCCTGCCATGCGGCAGAGAAATAACTCAAAATTGCTGCTTTCGTGGTCCGTAAACTTCTTCTCTTTGGTGAACTTATACACCAGAGTTCGGGGCATGGCCAGTCCGAGAAAACAAGCACACATGCTTGAACTATAACTACCTGGGCAAGCCGAACTGACGGCAAGCAATATTCGGAATATGTTAATAGAATAAAATGCAGCCCTAAGCTTGTGAAATAAGAACAACCTCAGCATATTGGCACAGTATGCTGGTGGAAGTGACCCTTTACAGCGAAGTTGTTTTCCTTTTGTGGCAAGTGTTTTCGATGCCCCAACGGATCAGTACACAGCCACCGAACAGATCAGACCCGCAGAGGTGGATTGCCAAGCGGATTCCTGGGAATTTTCCTGGGGCGTAGCGCTACGCTTAGGAGGTAGAACAAGTTTATAACAAGCACCCGCAGCATGACGAACAATGGGTTTGCTGTTTCCCCTATCAGCCGACGCTTTCGTGAGTTTTTCCTTATGTTAGGCCTACAGCGGTACGCCTTGAGGTCCAAGGACGTTAACAGGTACCCGCAGCTTTACGTAGAAGAAGTTTGGTGTTTCCTGTATCGACCGCCGCTTTCCCCGGATCGCCATGGCACAAGGCCTTACGTTACAGCTATGTGGTCCAACGACGTTAACAAGTGCCCGCAGCGTGATGTACAATCAGTTTGATGTTTTTTTTATTGGGCCATGCTTTCCTGGCATATTCCTGCCATTTGGCATAACGTTACGATTTGGGGTCTGACGTCGTTGAAGGCAGGCGCAGTTTGACGTTCAATATGATGTTACCTGACTTGTTGTTCGGCTCAGCGCTTCTGGTACCATTAGACAACGTTTACCGCCGGGATTTTTCTTTTTGTACGATTCCAAATACCCACACGTTGAACATACCGATGGCGCCGCTCATATCCGCGCACGAGTACTGGCTAACGCTCTCTCCAGGATTTATTATTTTGTTCGAGTCCCAAAACCCACACAATGTGACCAACATTGCATTCAAAATATAGATTGAAAACTTAACGCTAAAGTGTTTTCCCTAAGTCAGAAAAAAACATGACCTATCTCTGGCTATCGTCGACGAGTTTATGGTTGATAATACGAAACCAATCAAATAGGACTGGTTTTTAGTCTTTATCCCGGACAACTTTGGACTCTAGTGTCACAACGACCCAAATAAAACTAACGACGTGGTACAGATCATGAGGTGGATTTAATCTTTGCTAAAAATGCAGCCGACGTCGTCTCCAAAATAATGAATGGTGTCCCACAGCAACCGCAGTGCGGTTGGCACTACCATTACCCCGGAGAAGTAAAGCACTGCACACCCCCATCAGCTACTGCAGTGATTTTCAACAGCTTCGCTGGGTACAAACGACCGCATAGCCGGGATACCACCTCAAAGGCTTTTATTTTAAACACGAAAGTGTTTTATGCCTGGATACACGACGATTTAACCGACGTCATATACGTCACGGAAGTGACGCCAGTACAGTGAAGCAAGTGCCCTATAAAGGGTGCACCCCTGCACACGGGGCCTTTTTGCAGGGAAGCAACATTGAGTACTAAAGAGCACGTTATACTTAGGGTTGTTCGTTTTCGGGTTTTATACTTGAACACGAAAGTGTTTTATGCCGGGATACACCAAGATTTCACTGGCGTCATATCCGTCACGAAAATGACGCCAGTCGAAGCGACCGAAGCGACCCGAAAGCAGAACTTCGCTCGCCAATCACACCCAAAAGACCACCGCGGACCTGGAAATCATGCACATTTCGCTGCAGATTTCGTTGCCCATTTCACTTTCTCGTTTTACCGATTCCTATGACAGAGGAATCAACCACAGTTTTTTTGCGGAATGTCACGAACGTGATTTAATAGACACACCTGCTCATTTCGTTGGTTTTTCAAAGACGCCATAGTATAAATATACCATGCAAGTACAACGGACGAAGCCATCGCCGGGAATCAGCACAGACATCTGTGTTCTGGGCGCTCAACAGTTCGTGCGGTGCGAAGTTTTCAGGGAGCGGTGGGATGCCGCACCCGCGCACAAAAGCATGCGGTAATCTAGCGAAGCAGACTGCGTCCCGTCTATACTTATTCCCCTCGGTGTTGTCGGCCCATACACGTGATCTAGGGGTCACGCGATCGAGGCCGAGAGCGGGGGACGCAGTTATACAAGAGCCCCGGAGCGCCGGATCGTCTCCCCTATTTCTTTGTTTTCCCCTCCGAGCCATCTGTCTTCGCAATTGTGTTGCTCCCAAAGAAGGGCCACGTGTGTTATTGGGAAAGGCTCCGGGGACGACGAGGTAATCCGGCGGAACAGAAGGCGGCTTCGATCTTGGGCGGCCGGCGTTGAATGGGATCCGCAGCAGAAGTGTCTCGTTCTCGCGCAGGAGATCGCCGAGCACGCAGGCGTGGAAGCGAGTGGTTCGGACGGCAGCGCCGCATCCGGCCTCGCCCGAAATGTTTGTCTTGCAGGCTTCGTAATAATAAGAAAGTTTGTTACCACAAGCGTGAATGGCACGGCGAACGGAGCATGTTCTTTCTTAAGTAAAAGTACAAAAAAAAAAAGGTTTAACCAATCGCAGGGCAATACCGAATCAGTCTGTTGATTAGTTCTTATCCCTTGATCAGAAGTTACTGCAGCGTCTTTGTTGTTTATTTTTATAAATACACAGTGCTTGGTTGATTGGAAACGCCGGGACATGAAAAAAATAATAAGATATGTCAGCAGTAATTGTCGCTCAAGCAACTAGTTCCTGAAATATTATTACAAGCAGCGCCGTGAACGAAGACGCAAAAACACAAAGGGATTGTAAATTCATGTGAGATGTGCACTGATGCCTTCACGAGTAAAGATAAATGTGTCTCGAGAGCATGGAGCATGATAGACGTACCCAGAAGGCGTAAATTATTCGCCAGCTCTCCATTACCACGTACTTTCTAGACAATGTGTAGCTTCCGCGCGTAAGACCAAAATTCCATTATGCTTACGAATAATCCGACGCACGCGCATAAGAAAGCGAATACATTAGGAGAAACTATGGCTGTAGCACTCAGCGAAGTGAGGTAATCCTATCTCCCGCGTGCCTCAAGTTGCCTCCGCTTCCAGCTGGTGGATGGCGACTTCGAGCATTACTCCTCGAGTTTCGCACTTCTCCTCACCCTCGCCACCGTTCACCGTTTCTGGAAAACCGGTAACTGCGGCAAGCCCAGCAACACTAAAAAAAAAGTGTCCCGTTAGTTCATTTCAATCCAGTTATGCCAACATAAAAGCTTCGCATTACGTCGGTTTCCACCTCGGCGTGCTATACGCCAATTCTGCTTTGTTTTCTTATTTTTCTAATTTTTGCACCAGGATACAGGCATCTGGTTGTCCCTGGGCTCTTTAATAAGCTCCAGTTTATTGGTTCATTGACTGATTGATGAAATAAAAGAAAGATGACACCGATAATATTTGAAGCATTGATATAACCAGAGAGCATACACAAGAAACATTTTGCTTTACTATTATAAAAACAAGGGCTTAGGAGAAGCGGGTTGTAGTACTTACTACAGTATCAAATATATGCAAGGAACGCGTACACGGAAAGGTTATGATTTTATTTTGTCATCTTACTGACCCCCGAGCTTCGAACGATGCTTCGTTGAACATTGTACAAGGCCGCGGTAAAAACGTTCCCACTTCATATAATACCAGAACGAGTGAAGTTCCAGAATGTAACACCAACTCACCCAGGGATCCGTACTTGCGAAAGATCCAGACGTTAAAGAGAGCTTACCTCCAAACACAGCTAACACTCGTAAATTTTATTGGGTTCAATGAATAAAAAAATACACACATTCGCCTCTCTCTGGAAGTTGCGACAGTTGGCTGATGTCACGACAACCCTAGCGTCAGGAATAAAGTGTCAATAATAATAATAATAATAATCAATCAATCAATCAATCAATCAATCAATCATGTTTATTTACGTGCCCAGGAACAGCCAGAGGCCTGAGTGCTGGCGCACGGGTAGTTACATGAAAACAAAATACAAGAAACATATAGCAAGAAACAAACAAGCGACAAGACACACACAAATTGAAGTAGTGAAAATGACAGAAATAAAGCACAGGCGGAGCCTGGGTACAGGTAAAAAAATAAAAAAAGAAGATGCCTATGTTGCTCTGCCCGTCGTAAAGGCCACACGACAGGCAGAGCAACAAAGTTTGACAGTAATACAACAAAAACAACGGCGAGAGTGTAGAGACAAATGAAAAAACGAACAAATGACAGTAAACAGTTTCAAAAATAGGCAACTATCAGTTGGATAGACACAACCGCAGAGAAATCAAATTCCACAAAAAAAAGAACGACAGACATATCAGAGGTGTTTAACATACTGTATTCAACAGCGTTGTACGGTAAACTGTAAAGGATTTCTGAAAGATGTCAAGGCGTTCAAAGAAGCGGTTGTAACAATTCTGTATTCTGCGCACAGGAGAATGATTGGAGTTGCGCGCAGCGGTCAAGAACGGGCGATGCGACCTGGTGGGCCTTTGTGGTACACTAAACTCTAAGCAGTTAAGCAGGTCTGCGCAAGAAAGGTCACCATGAACAATTTTGTGAAGAAATGTAAGGTCTGCACGCATACGTCTGCAGTTCAAGGAAGGGATGGAAGGGACTATGGATAAGTCAGAATCAGGATGAAAACTGTGATTGTGATGACGGTGCTTAAATATGGATAAAAACTTCTTCTGCACACGTTCTATTAATTCACTACTAGATTTGGAGATGCCGTTCCAGGCAACAGAAGCATATTCTAACTGTGGTATACATATTGCATTGTATAGCATTAGAAATGGATCTGGAGAAGAGAATTCCTTTGTAATCCGACACACATTTCCAAGGCTTCGGAGTGCTCGCCGGGTGATGAGCCTAATATGAGGAGAAAAAGAGAGGGTACTGTCGAAAAGCACCCCTAGGTCCCTAATCTCCTCAACCCTTTGCAGAGGAGCTCCCTCAATACTGTAGGAAAACAGCAGACGGTGGGTTTTCCGGCTGTAGGTGACAACCTTTGTTTTAGTGGGGTTTAAAATTAGGCAGTTTTTCCTGCACCAGACCGATAATTCCGACACATCCCTCTGCAAGGCACAGCAGTCCTGAACACCGCTAATGTGCCTAAATAGTTTGACATCATCAGCATAGAGAAGAAAAGAAGAGTTTGTTAACACTGTTGACACATCATTGATAAAGACAGAAAACAATAATGGACCCAGCACGGAACCCTGGGGTACACCACTTGTTGCAGGGTAAACACTAGACTTTTTGTAGTTAACATCTACATAAAAGGACCGGTCAAGGAGATAGTTGGACAACAAGGCAACAAGGCTTGCGTCTACACCGGACTTAGCAAGCTTGTTAATTAATAACTGATGGTTCACCACATCAAACGCCTTACTGAGGTCAAAATAAATAACGTCCAACTGGCCGTTTTCACAAACTGCAGCCGAAGCCTGTGTCATAAAGCTTGCAAGATTTGTGACCGTCGATCGACCCGAGAAAAAGCCGTGCTGATTTGGTAGCACAACATTCTTGACGCAGGCAGCAAGAACTTTGTGCAGAACTGACTCAAAGAGTTTTGAGGCGACACAAAGGAGTGAGATCGGGCGATAGTTAGAAACGGCTGACTTATCACCAGACTTAAATATTGGAAAAATTCGAGCGATCTTCCATGCACGAGGAAATTTACCTAAAAGTAAGCAGTTATTATAAATGGAAGTTAAGACAGGCACAAAAATGTTCCCATAAGCCTTCATGAGGGCTGCTGGAATTCCATCTGCACCACAGGAAAATGATGGTTTCATCCGTTGAAGGCTATCATTGACAATTTTTTCATCGAACCTAAGTGTGTTAAAATTAGAGTTATTAAACGACAGGCGTTCGTCGTTGCCATCTGGCAGTTGAAAGACAGAATGAAAGTACTGAGCAAAACTGGTGGCAACATCCTCAACCTCTTCACCATCGGAATTAAGCAGGCTAACGTGTTCTTTAGACGCCTTAGAACGGCCGCGTACATACCTCCAGAATTCAGCCGGTTTCTGAGACGCAGCAGCCTCTAACGATTCTATATAGAGCTGGTGGTCACGCCGGTAGAGGATTTTACAAAGTGAGCGATACCGACTAAACTCCGCTTTCCACTTGTCGAGCCCAGAACGCTTGGCCTTTTTGTGGGCGCTATCCTTAAGTTTAAGCGAACTTCGAAGTTCTTTAGAAAACCAGTGGGGAAATTTGGAAGGAACAGGCTTATAACAAGGGATATACTTTTCCATGCCACTTCTGACTATTTCGGTAAAACGTCGAACCTGTTCGTCAACATCATTGACATCCAAAACACTAGACCATTCAGCAGATGAATAAAAGTGATACAGCCCAGCATAATCTCCACGCTTGAAAGCATATCGCGGGACTGAACAATTGTCAACACCGCCAGAGCGATGCTGGGTCGCGACCGAGACAGAGACAATAAGAGGGGGGTGAAACTTGTCGGGGTGCACAAGGGATATTTGGGATGCACAGACTTGTACGTTTTTTAAGTTTGAGAAGCACACATCTAGAACATTACCACAAGAGTTTTCTATGCGGCAAAACTGCTGCATGGAGGTGAACGACTGAAAATCTAATAGCATGCTGCATTTCTGCGCTGCATAATGGTTCTTGTGCTCAAAGGAAAGACTGTTCCAGCGAATACCTGGGGTGTTGAAGTCTCCAAGTATGATGAGCTTATGGTTGGAGTGTGCATTTGAGACATTTTCTATGGATGTGAGTGTTCGATTAAATTCAGAAGGTAATACATCCGGGGATATATAGAATGCACCGATGAGTAGCTTCTCGCCCTTCGTGAGGCCTACCTCAAGCCAGACTGATTCGTCTAGGGTCTCGAGGTCAGCACGCCGCATGCACTGCACTGAATGATCAACGGCAACGAGAACCCCGCCACCTTTTTGTTTAGGTCCAGTTAATTTTCTGTCGCTTCTAAAGATTTGATAGTTAGAAGGGAAATAGTCGGAAGACGAGATATCATCGGAAAGCCAGGTTTCAGTAATGACAACAGCAGAAAATTTAGAGCATACAATATTTCTAATAAATTCAGAGGACTTTGTTCGTAGACCTCGAGTGTTTTGATAGTATATGTCGAAACTCTCGTACTTACTGATCATTTTCAGTTATTTCAGAGCTGTGCAGCATACCAGAGTGGACCTTGCCTTGAAACGGCTTGAAAAGGCAGCCTTTTGGCCACATAGACGGGTCGCTCAATAATAATAATAATAATAATAATAATAATAATAATAATAATAATAATAATAATAATAATAAAAACTGGCCGCGTATCTGTTCACATCACTGCAAATGTCGTTGAAAGACGATAGTCTTCTGCCGACGCCTCTGCCACATAAATGCCTCTCCTCTCCACGCCCACCCCTCACACCCTTCACCTCCTATTTCTCTACTCCCACGATAAGCACGCAGGAGATTTGCTGCAGTCAATTCAATTTTTCGCGTGTCCTACTGCTGGAGCGCCATCTACTGAAATATTTCGCTACTGTTGAACTCCGAACGCCGCCACGTGGTTGAAGCTCCCGCGTGCTCTGTTTCTATATTGGCGCCAAAATATTGTTCCCAACGCGTATTTTTATTTGATATCACAAATATCAAGCAAAAATTTATTTGGATTAAAGCAACACTGTGAGTTTCAGTTCTGTATTGCTCTTTTGCTTCAGACATGCCTAGTGTTTTCTTTTTTTTTTCGGAGCAATGTTGATAACTATGAGTGTTCACAGATTTAGTGGTTCGGAAAAGTTTTGCCTACATATACTTATTGTCAAGTATTCATTTAAATTTTAGCCGGGTGGCTGAGTCGAGATCGAGGGACAGAAAGACAGAGGGACCAACATTATTGTAGCGTGAGCTACACTGGCCGAGGTTGATCAGTTTCGCGTGGCTCCTGGAGAGCCGTGCTGCGCATGCGCGAAGAGCAGTGACATCACACGGCGCACAGAACGTTTCTCGCTGCCCGGCGTCTCTCACACACCCCACGCTCCCATCGTCTTCGCCGACCTCCGTTCCGCACGTGGCGGCGCGGTCCACTTGATGATCATGCGAGGGGTGGCCGGGTGTGCAACCGATGGGTCGTGCGTCGCAGCAACACCGGCATGCGCCTGTGGAACCAGCTTAGCTTTGGGGCGATTGGTGACGCTGCGCCGGAGCAGCTTCATAAATATGCATGTGTCACATAATGCGTATACCGTGTGTGTGTCATTGAAGCAACAGTGAGCATGAGAATTAAGCTAATCCTAGTAAACCAGGAAAGCTAGACAACCAGGAATCCTAGACAACCTTAGCTCACGCTATGTATATCCTGGCATAGCCGAGCTAAGCCACTGCTAATTTTTTGAAGGGTTTTAGCAGCGTAAGAAAGACTCTCATCTTTAAAACAGGCACTGCGAGCTGGCCCCTGTCATTCCCAACCTTATAAAACCTGCAAATAATCCTCACGAGAGGTTTTCTCCCGTTGTTATAAGGGCTGTATCAAACGTTTCGCCCACATTTGTTGAGAATCGATTCCCATTTAATATAAACTTTATTATTTTTCCCTGGTGGCGTAAGCGGGAGAGCTTCGGATTGTTACGCGCAAGAGACGCTCTCGGAAGAAACGGAAGCAACGGCAGTAATGGCCTCCCCTTTGTGCACTCCCACTCAGGCCTTTCATTCCTTTGCCATCTATTGTTAGGCAGCACATGCTGGCGTAAAACCCACGCTCGCCCAGTCTTGAAACTAGAAAAAAAAACGCAAAGCTTTTGTTACACTTTAGTATATAGCATGTAGAAAAATTCGTGGAACCAGGTGCGTTGAAATGCCGCTGTAATATCTGCGGCTAAACCGACGTTTCACTCAGTCTTCATGCTACTACGCGTTTCGGAACGGTTCCGTCAATTTTTTTAACTTTTCTTCTAAGTTATAATAATAACAAAAAATATTTTTCTTCCAAACTCGAACGGAATCGACTTAAAGTTTCATCCTAAGATGAAACTTTTTCTAGTGGTCTTACCGAACGCTTTCATATGTACTTGTTGTAGTTCGCAAAAAAGCAACCTTCTTTCACCTTGACATGTCGGGATAAAAGTTGGGGCATCAATCATTATATAGATACTGCACAGAAAGTGAGGAACATTCCTCGAAAGAAGCAGTTACGAATACCGGTTTTCTGGACCTAGCTTCGGAATATACTCAGATCGCCACTACTGAAGAAACGTATCGTCTTTTCAGGCTCACAGTTGCAGTGAAGTTGTTCTTAAGATTCCTTACGGCTTGAAACTGAAAGGTTGCTTAGCTGGATTCATGGAACAAATAGGGAGCATTTAAATGGGGTCGAGTATTGCTGTGAAGCTTCAGTATCAAATTTACCTGCACGTTCAAATTAAAAGATTTGCGCGTGGTGGTGAAGAAGCATTGCAAACGTACACTTTAAGTTCGTGGGTGAGCGAATGCATAGGTACTGCAGGATTTGAACATTGTCATAAAAGAAAGCAATCACTCCAGAAGTGGGGGTTGTAGGGCGCTCTATGCAGCAGACCTGGCTTCATGGCAAATACCATGAAGGCATTACACAGCTTCAAATGTAGTAATCTTCTTCAGGGCACTTAAGACTGAGGGATTGAGGTGCGTGCGCGCTGTGTTTCTACAGACAGAAGTGGTTGAGCTTGCTCAGCTTTGCGCTATATCAGCATGGTCGTCATGGTGACTCTCCATTTTTTATTTCATTTATTTATTTAAGTACCCTAAGGGCCCGGGCGGGCATTACATAGGGGGGGATTGAGGTATAACACACTAATAATACAATTATATAAAAAAATAACAACGAATAGCAAGAAATACAGTAATACAAGAATTGCCCTCAGAAATCGCACAGTACAACGCTAAACAAAACTATTAAACAAAGAATAACAAGCTATATGATGTCGTACAGGCATGAATCAATATGTTTACAACATAACAGACATAATCAAATTAAAGTTAGATATTGCTTTCAGTCGTTAAAAAGGAGAGAAGTGCTGTTTGAAAAGAAGAAGCGTCTGTTAGAGCATTATGAAGAGCTCTTCGATTTAGGCAGCTGCGAAACTCCGCCTCAAAAAACTGCCCGCACATGTACCCCCTTTGCTTTGGATCGTGCGTACCGTGGTGCCACTGCGGCCGCCGCATGCACTATCCAAAAAACAAACTAATTATTCAAACTGACAATTTAACGTTAGATTTTGTTTTAAAGTGCATAATTCTTTATTTTTGTGCTTTCATGAGTTATACATTGCTATCTTAACTCCGGTTTTTAGGTGGAGATTGTTTCCGCGTCCGCGCATCTGCCTCGACCAATTGGCGCTTGTGCGGGCACTCCGGCACAACATAGGTCCGAACTGAAGTACCAAATTTGGAGTTATCGTTTGGCCTACAGCTCATTGTATGCCAAAACTAATCTAGTAGCCGATCAAGCGGCTCTAAATAATCAGTTTCAGCTGGCATAAAGCCGTCGAAGCGACTTATTTACTTTTTGCCGCCAGAAGACCGAAGAGGACGCGCAGCAGACGGCAGTGCGTAAGCGACGGTTGACCCCATGGCCGCATTTCGTTTTACTACTTTTGCTCCCAACACATTGGGCTCCTTCGCTCGCCAAGCATACCCACAAGAGAGCTGCCGACGCTCAAATCATGCTCAGCTGCAGATTTCGCTGCACATTTCACTTTCGTGTTTTACCGTTCCTATGACAGAGGAATCAACCGCAGTTCTTAGTAGTCTTTCAGTTAGCCATTAGTTATCTCGGGTTTACTGCTAGTGCGTGCATTGTGCGTGCGCGTACATGACTATATATGCTTGGAAGGCTTAAAAACAGATCGGAGGGTCAGTGGGCGCACCGAATTAGCCCGAGCACTGCCGCGCCTCTCCGTGAACAGGCTCATTGCCTTCCATTTTAGATCAAGCATTCTTGCGTGCATCGGAATCTATTATGCATTCAGGCTGGGCGCTTTTCTTTCGATAAGACAAACCATGTAGTGGTGCCTATTAGGGAAAAGATGTAGACGTCGCACGCAAAAACAAATACATATAAAGCTAAAAAAACGAGAGGACAAGAAACGGGGTTCATCACCCCCAGTTGACCTTTTACCTTCAGATTCGCAATCAGTTTCGGAACACCAGAGCTATAGAATTTACCGGGGCCTAATCTATTGTAGGGATGCATTTTGTATGGTGCGAAATTGCCTCTCTGTGTACTCCACTAAAAAAAAAAACAATTACGAGGGCACCATCTGACGAAATTGAGTTCTGTGATATCGTTTTAGTGGGCGCGTGGGTGGAGTCGTATACAGTTTTCTGACGGTGCATTTGTTTGCTCGGCCTGATGATCGCAGATTCAATTTCACGTTGCCATGCTACTCGAATTTCTGTATTATGCCGAGGAATAGAGCGCATGTCTGTTTTTTTTAATGTTCTGATATTAGCAGCCAAAGAGGCTAGAGAAAGAAGCATGACGTTAAAGGCCGCCACAATTCCTGTGATTGCGAGTTACTGTGGATATGGCCTACATAACCATAAACTGTTTTGCAAGGTCCATTGCGTAAATGCGTTGCTTTCTGTGAACTACGTACAAGGCAAGAACCTGGTGTTGTGGCTAACTGGTTCGGCTAAGGGAATTGTGCCGCGCAGTGCGAAGTTGCGTGTGCAGATGTATAGGCCAATTTGTTTTTTCTTTGGCGAGTGGCAAACAAAAGTGCAGTACTAGGTTTCAGAACTTTTGGAAGAACGCGCGATGCATAAATAAATCCGCAGACCCATATTACAACGCGTCTCATCACACAGGAGCGTACTGAATATTTTCTGTTCAAAAGATGAGTTTGATTCGCCGCGGAAGATGAGGCGAACTTGCCGCAATACTCGCGGTAATAATCCCGTTGAAAGTCATGGTGTGACGTACAGCACAAGGTATTTCATTTCAATCATCCATCTATATGTATCTGAGTACGCATTTTCCCCAGAATACAGGGTGTTTAGATCGGCAACGGTTTACTCCGGACATTTGTCTAACCACGTAATCTCATTAATCCAAGTTGTTACGCGCGTTGCGCTGCGAATGATACCACGGGATTCAGCTGATGACAAGACAGGAAGTGATGGAAGACAATGAGGGCATCAGGCGGCACGGATGCCAGAATTCCTTCACAGTATGGCATCCAAGTCAACCGCACACGACCCGACACGAGACTATATCTTACGCGCATCGCTATAACCGCATCTTCGCAATGAGCCTCTCCTACAGTTCCGCGCGTGGGTATTGAAACGAAGTATAGGCCCTGTATTCCCATTTCAAATGCGTCATTAGAGCGGGGTGTATTCACGACGATGACCCCCGTCAGACCGTTTTCGATCCAACAAAACACTGACCCCCCCCCCCCCCCCCCCCTCTTGCTCTCTGTATCTTCGGCAGTGCTGGCAGTTTAGTTTGTTTCTTAACCACCCGACAGCAAGGCTAGATACAGACCAAACAGCTGCTGTACGCTCTATGAGTGGAAGTCCCTCAGTGAAAACGAGTTTCTTCGGCAGTGATTGAATAAATAAATAAATTCGCCTGTAGTGCGAAGTACGAACACACAAAGAAAGAATACGACCACCGACTGAGAGATGAAAATTTCTTCACGCGGAAATATCGCTTATGTACCGGAAAACTTGCGAAATTGCTTTTCGGAACTGTTTAGCATATAGAGTTAGAGTGGCGATGCGAAGTAGCGTTGTTGACCTGGTGCGAGGACATCTAGATGAAGGCCAAACCGAGCCAATAAGAAAGGGCGTTGCTAAGCAGTAGTGCTCAGGGGCGTCGGGAATGCTAGGATCAGCGGCTGCTTTACCGACCGCTGAAGGGCGCGGTAGCTGCACAGGATTCACAGAGAACGGCCGTATGGAGAGGACGAAAGCGTACATATAGATGGGTTCCGGCTTACGTGGCCTAATATCCTGGTGTTTGTGTAGCCTTCCGCCTGTATCGCCTTTATCTCCTCGCAACAGTTTTAGAGAATGGACAGGCCAGGTGCCTATCAAGGCTCAGCGTCGCACTCATTGATCGAAACGGCAGCATAAACGACGCCAAGCTCTGCGCGCGTTGTTTGACTCAAACAACGCGCGCAGAGCTTGGCGTCGTTTACGCTTAGGTTTTCATTCATACGCTGGCTGCATGGAAGTGTCGGTTGGAGAAAGTTTCTCCAACCGACACTTCCATGCAGCCAGCGTATGCCAGCCTGTTCTGCGTTTCGTTTCAAAGCTAAGCTTGATACGGCTCGTGTTTCGGGGCATTGCATTGTGCGCTTGCGAAGGAGCCTTGCGGCAAAGCTAACTTTATCACGAACGCTCGAAGAAGGCGACAGTAACTCTTATTTTACCAAATTTTTCCCAAAGTAGGTTTATGCCGATTGCCCTCTAAGGCGACTCTATAATTATGCCAAGTTTTATTCACACGTCATTATTGTGTAATTCACAGTTAAGTTACAAACGCTACAGAATGAAAGAAGAAAACGTGGCGCAAACCAGACGTGGACGAAGAAAACAGGGTAAGACAGGGTACAGACGCCTGCATCCGTCTTACCTCGACCACGTCCAGTTTGCGCCACGTTTTCTTCTTTTTATAAGTATGTACCAACTGGCACAGCAACGAGTTTTGCTACAGAATGCATCTCTGCTGTCAATACCTATGTTTCGACGGGAGGGAAACATGTTTGTCTGCTAGAATAAAACTCTAGGCCCTTCAAGTTTTAATCAGTAATGACAAAGCCACGGGCACCAATTTTGTTAAAATGACACGAGGAAAACAAAGGCAGGTACATTTTCTTGCCGTGTTTGTGCTGCGTATTTTATAACGCTTAGGTTTTCATCCACATTCACAGAGTGGAATGGTTCCCAGTTTTTTGTGCGGTAATATATTGCCTATTTTTGGCGCTTCAGCTTGATGCGGTGGTTTTAATCTTTAAAAGTGAAACACAAACCAATATGTATTTTAATTGAATGAATGCTGATACCCCCAGGTGTGTTGTACGAATAGTAGTAGTAGTAGTGGCAAACTTTATATCTCAGAGAAATGTGCGGGGACCCTCAGTCAAGTAGCCCGAGGGTCGGGTGTGTACCTTGGTTGACATAAAATGGGATCTATGTTTTTTTTTTCGCTGCACGACGCTGGCATTTATTTAACACCCGTGAAAAGAACATATTACCAGTATACGTTTTACTATGGTTGTCCGGACCCGGAGCTTGCAGTTAATGAGAGCGGCTAGTACGGCTTCTTCACCTGGAATATTTCGATCGCATTTGGTCGAAAACCACCCTGCCACGTCACGTTACGTCAAAACTATGGAAAAGGTGGTCAAAATTAATCCGGAGCCCTCCACTACGGCGCGCCTCATCGCCTGCGTTGCGTCGGCGCGTTAAACCCTACAATCAAAAAAAAAAAAAAAAAAACTATGGAAAAGCGTCGTAGGTTTCAAGGGATCCTGCAACACTCTTTCCAACTTTGTTTAGAAATCCTAAATGCTTGAAGAACGTAGTCACCCAACCCATGCATTACTTTGATTAGGGGGTCGCAAAGTACCTCAGACAAAAATTACTGTTCTATGCCTATCAGTTAATTTAAAAAGGGACCCCGACATGCCCCCGCGGAAGGGGCACGAGTAAATGCAGAGCATTAGCGGCGTTACGCGCGTGGCGGTGACGATGGGTGTTGTAATGGTGGTGGTAGGGTTGTTGTTGTTGTTGGTATGATTGGGGAGAGAGAGAACGAGACGAGTATTAGGTAACGTCAAGTGTTATTATTATTAGTTATTTGCGGTAAGATCTATGGGTGGATTAGATCTTTATTGTTATTGTTGCATTGTGTGCGGCTGACGCGCCGACACCCGGGTTTATATTCCCAACGAACGCAGTAGAGGGAGAGAAGGCGGAGAGAGAGCGCGCTATCACGCCACCGTCACGCCACGACGCGCCCGCATCTGCTGTTGCTACGGTGCTTGCAACGCCGGAGCGCGCGCTGCACCTGTTGTTGCAAGCGTGTTGAGGGCGAGGAGGAGTGGGGGAGAGGGCGCAGCTGCCGTGGTGCGGACGCCGAGTTACGGACGCATAACATCGTAGTTAAAGATATGCTCTGCATTTAAAATTTGCTCACAAGATTTTGCTTTCTTTTCCGGTCTTCGCGTTCTTGGGACGCCGCAATTACGACATTACCGCGGTTTAGCGGCTACTGGCCGGCTATTTTTCAGCTGCAGTAATGAACGCATTGGATAGCCACTTTAAAAAGAAAGCCACAAGAGCAAAGCAGAATCGCGAGGCGTATCTGCTGCGACGAGCAAGTCACGCAGTGCCGCTCCGTGCTGGCGATAACTATAGCTTTCGCAGTGGTTCCAGGCGGGAAGGAAAGAGTGAAAACGCTTATCGAAAGTGTTGCAGGGTCCCTTTAAAGTTGTGGCAAAAGACTGTAGACCACAAGGCAGTTGAAACGGCTACTATTTAAATGCCCAGCACAAATGCACCGATTGCCCACGAGGCGAAAATGGGAACAGCGCTGGCGCTGAGACCGATCCGTTGACAACCGCAATTTTTAACGCGTATAAAAGAATTCGTGCGGGCCATGAGATAAACAAAAAGGACGGGAATTTCCGGAGCACTCGCATTTGCATGGGGGAGAAATGTGGAGGAATCTAATTTGGTATAAATTATGTTGTGGTTTATATTGTGGAACCGCGAGGACAGTAAACAAAAATAGGGAAAGATTAGAAGGATAAACAAAAGTAAGAGTGCCGAGCAAACAAGAAAAGTCTACTTATTTCTCGAGATTTGGTGATCGAACCCACGAAGGCGCCGACGTATCGACCTAGGAGTGACGCCCGACGCTGGCGGAGCATTGTGCTGAACGTCTAGGAAGGTTGTATACGCTGGTGATATTTCCTTCTGACAGTCGCCTTCATGATACAAAAGTAAATGGGAAAAGCTGCGACGGAAATGGTACGAGAAAAATGATAAGCAAAAATGCTAACGCAGTTATGCGGAACGAAGACAAACGCTTCTCGAAGAACGTTAAAACCGCCAATCAGCAAAAAAAAAAAAAAGTGCAAACGCGTAGTTTTCTCTTTGCGTACAAGATTTATGAGCGAAGCCTCTGAACACATCGAGAGGGCGAACGACCTTGAACGTGTTTACGACTTTGTGTACGGAAAGAAGGGACCGAGAGTGTAGCAAGGAGAACGTAAGAAGAGAAAGCAATTGCTCAAAGGCTGTGTGGACTGAGAAAATCTCAACGGTCTGGCAATGTACTCAGTTTAACTGTACGACGCGAGGTCGAGCGTCGGACGTTGTGTCGTTAAAAGCCAGGCCGCGACAGTGTAATGCAAGAGCTGCCCGGCGTCTGTCGTCCATAAAGTCAACACTGCCACACAGTGGGCCTGAATTAACCGCTGGAGCACTGGGAGACGTTTTTCTTCTTCATATAACAAAAGCACAAAGAGAGAAGATGCCCAGAGATGTGGAGAACATATCAGTTTCAGGAAGGGAGAACACGTCTCCTGAGGCCTCTTAACTTTGAAAATTTCTTGGAATGCTGAGACAACGAAAGACTTGCTTTGCCCCCGCGATAACCCGATCGCAGTTTGCGGGGACAAACCTCAAGGCCATTCAATGGAGGCTGTAATTACGAAACGCAGATTCAGCTGCCCAGCCTACACTAAGAAGTAGCCTCAGGTCGGCTTCACCACAATGCTGCAGAACGCCGAATTAGCGTGACCAAGTGTGGGAATCGGGCCATTGACGAGGCCTAGCACGAGATTTGAGTTAAAAATAGAACTATGGAAGAGAAACTAAGGAAAAGTTTGAACGCAAACGCTTGGAACGACCGCAAAGAGAGGGCGGTTCGGGCGTAGACGCGGCCGACGCCGGTCGCACAGCGGCACATTTTTGAGAAACCTTTAGAGTTAAATCAAGTGCGGACCCAAGGAACAACAAACAAACAAACAAACAAACAAACAAACAAACAAACAAACAAACAAACAAACAAACAAACAAACGAACGAACGAACGAACGAACGAACGAACGAACGAACGAACGAACGAACAAACAAACAAACAAACAAAGAAACAAACAAACAAACAAACAAACAAAAACCCAAGAAATCGGTAAAAATAGAATACAATATATATACTATGTATTCAAAAACACAGAATATAAATAATACAATGACAAACACGAACCCATACTTAAACGAACACGCAAGCCTGTGCATAATAGGAACAAAAAATGAGCGAAGACATAACGCGAAGGCTTCCCTGTTACCTAGAATATGTTGGCCTAGTTTGACGAAACACCTTGCTGATTAAAATAAAAAAATACAGGCTCTGCAGCACTACCATGGTAGGATGCATCAGGCATGTTCTGCGCCGATCCTCAAACGTAATAGGAACAAGGACGACATAACTCCCGGACTCAGCAGCCAACGCCTTCAACCAGAAAAGAGGGCCGAAGAGGCGGCGCGCATGCCTTCCCTCCAAGTGGAAGGTGTTGCTCGGCGGCGCGGGTCACGCTCTGCGAGCAGCGCTCATTTGTCTGTCGACGATGGCGGTCGCCACTCAACTCCTGCGGGATCCTACCACCGCGACTGCGGGAGACAGTTGAGCGGCACGAGTGCCGCAGGGAGAGGTTCGCGCGGCGGGGGCTTCGGGGACGGGGCGACAGACGTGTTTGCCCGTCACAGGGCTGGCTCGAGAAATCCAAATGTCGAGAACACGCATCCTTTAGGTCGGCTTTTCCGCACGGCGGACTTGCGGCGTGGTCAGTAATGAGCTCAGGCTGCCCAAAGACGCCTATTTAGACTCGCCCAAGGGTCCGGAGTATCATTTGTGTCATATTATGTTTCAAAAAACGAGGCAACATACCAGCTGAAACCAATTGAAGGACAGCGCGACTCACATATATGGATGACGCACATCCGTACGTTATCGTCCTGCGCCTAATTTGGGTTGACATTTTGCGACATTGTGGGGAAAAGCGTAACACCACAGCGCATATGCCACCAAGGTGCGTCAGATGTTAAAGGGAGACATGAATTAAGAGTCTGGCTAGTTGGTGCAACTCATAATGTTTAGTTTCAGAAAAGAACAAAATTTTTTAGGGGCGAAGCACCTTAACGCCGAGGCTTGTCCGGCGTCCGGCGTCCGTGCTCATGGCATGCTCGAGGAGCATAGGATTGGAGTGGATTAGGTTGAATTGTATTGGATTGGATTGGATTGGATTGGAAATCGTTCTAGTAGCAGTAAGCACTCTCACGGGTGATTTACGGTAAGAACGATACCCAGTGCTTCGCTCATTCGTCATGATTTCCTTCGTGGAAATGCGTGAACTTTTCAACATGCTTGCTTCATGGCTGCTAAAACAAAACAAAGAACTGCGTTTTCACACACTAAGGAGTCCTTGATAACTTGCATGTCTCACGTAAGACAAGTGACGTGAGTCGTGGTTACTTGGCGCCTTTATCACCTTTGTCTTATCGAGGATTGCAATGAAGCCAACATTTTTTCCAACTTTGACGGGTTCAAAGTACGGTCCCGGTATAACTCTAGGAATCAAAACTCAGGAATGATTCCGAGTTCATTCGTTTGGCGCGATGACAAAATATCGTGAGGCAACTTAACGAATAATTATTTTATCCCACGACGGCGTACGCAAAACTTTGCGAGCTAAGACTCATTATTCGTGCTTCAAACGTTATGAAATTGCTTGTTATTCGGGAAACGTGCCTGGGGGTTTCGCAACGTTTAAGAGCAGATGGAGGGGTTTTCAACGAACGTGTAAATTAGGCTTCGAGGCGGAATTCGATTAAGCTCAAGGCGCAGGGGGAGTTTTCGGTAAACTGCTAATTTCAGCGCAATGACGGGAAAGTTTTCTGCGTTCGAAGCATCGCGTGCACCTCATTTTCAGTTTTTCGCCTGAAAGTCAAAGTTTTCGAGAATATTTGTGAATAGCTGGTCTGTTTTTTAGCCTTAAACTCTCGATCCCTTTTTCCAGTTAAGGAACTCCTGCACTCATTTTCCCGTTCGGCCAGCCCGCTCGCCATTTTCCAAACCGACACAGCAAAATCTAGCAGAATACATAGCCATTAGTTCTAAGTAAAAGTAGCGTTAATTTTAATGGGAGTAAAAGTTCTTTTTGTTGCCTCTCAGTAAGGAACGACGATATATCATCAGATTAAATTAAAGTTTTTTACGGAACTTCACTTTTCGAAAAGGTAAAAAAAAAAAAAAAACGCAAGATGTGTTTACCTAAAAGTACCTGCCTTCCAGAACGAAGTCATTTTTCCTCCAGCAAAGCAGCGAAGTTGAAGGCGAGTTCCTGCCTTTCCGAACAAAGCGGCCGTTGTGCGTGGCGGGTAGTAATTTGATTAAAAGGACTTCAGACTCGCCGTCTGCCTTAAAACTGTAGCGGCAGCCGAGTTCAAAGCTGCGCGTTGTGGAAGACAAATAGTGCGCGTGGCGTGCATCGCCGTCTTGCACGGGTTATTGATTGAGCGGGAAAGAACGACGAGGAAGGCGCCGTTGGCCTCGAGGGGCTTCTACATGAACTTGAAGTGTCCATCAATAGTACGTGTGTCGGGTGGCCAGTGTTCGACAGTAAATTTCTAACCGCGGTAAATGTGGTCATCCACGCTGTGGGATTAAGCAAGGTTTTCTCGGGAATCATTTAGCCATGGAGTGCTTTTCATTGCGGAATCTATCATAGTTGGGAAGTGTTCCCGGCTGCGCCTGTGCCTGAGATTGAACTGTGCACTCGAAGTGTTTTAATCTGTTTCTTGCATGGGCCCGCGCTCTAGCCGAGGTGGCAGGTCACAGAAAACCAACGCGCGCTCTCTACAGCGATTCTAAATACACAAAATACACATTTATTCTTCTCCAAATCCTGCAGGACGGGTCGCTACAGAGTGAGGTAAAGGTTTTTGGGTCGATTTCTGGGCTCCTGTTTCAGCCAGCAGCAAAAAGTTGGGCTAAGTATGACTAATTTTTAATGGCGTACACAGGGCTAGACGTTGCGCTATTCTTGGTATTTCTGACAAGCGGTGACAACTTAAAAGTAATACGAGTAGAGGCATCGTAATGAAGGTTGCTACAAATGACTTTTTTTAAATACAAGATTAGTCCCGTACCAAAGCTTTACTCTTTTTTTTCACGTTTTTTTTTATGCGAAATGCCTGACTTTAACGTAGACTCTACAAAATATTCCCGCCGGTATTGCCTGAAACACAATAAATACATTCTGCGAATTTTAAGCAGCCGTGCATAATATTAAAGACATTGCGGGTTTCAAAATGTGACGGTATATCAAGGGTCGACCCCTCAATACGAACACACCCACTCGTGTTGTATACAACAACCAACGCGTCGCCCACTCACACACAGAGAGAATGCTGCTGCCCGAAAGTTTCCGCTCTCGGCTGCAGCGCCTGTTAATGAACGCTTGTTACTGCCTGCACCACACCACAAAACGCGGCCGCTCGCGGTCTGCTCGCTTGCCTGCCCACCGGCTGCCTCACGCGTTAACGTCATTTCGCTCAGCACAGCTCGAAATCCTGGAAGCGACGCGTCCACGAATGACGAGGATGGCAAGCGTGAAATTGGGTCGTTGTGTGCGTTCGCCAGGCCTGGCAACACGGCTGTTGCTAAGCTCGGCGGCTAACACCTGAACTTGGTCGCGGTAAAATTAATTTCTACTATTTTATTTAGAAAACAACGGTTCCGCCGTAGTGCTCAGTCACGGTTCGTCCCTTTGATTTCCGGAGCGGGTGTTGAAAGGGGTGTAAAAAGTTTTCCAGCAAGAACCTGCCGTCATATCCTTCGGTTTATTGCTTTTTTGACGCGAATGACTGACTGTACTGAAAGCCGAATGTTTTTCGTGGGCGCGGGTACCAACCATTCCGTGGAAAGTATTTGTTACCTCGATTTAAATTTTCCATGGATTCCCCATGATGACTGAAAGCATTTCACAGCTTTTATACCCCGTTTGTCACAAAATCATGTCCTTCTCGCCGTCGTAATTATGTTGACAGAATTGGGCCTACGGCAAAGCCAACATTCTTTATAAACCTCTGCGCTCCAATATACAGGAAATGCCTCCGAAAAAAATCATAGCGCAGTTGACCGCTAAGACGACACTATCATTGCACCGAGTTTTATGTACTTTTTCTCATTAATTAGTCCACTGTGCATTTGTAAACGTTTCATAATTCTTTCCTGCAGTAAATGCATAGGCTTCCTTATGAGGAATTAGTATGATTACAGAAAATGACTGTAATTCGCGTTTTTTCCAGAAATATGCCGAAAGAAATGATACGAAGTTTGACTGCTCAGGAGACTACATATCCGTGAGAACTTTTATCTCAGCCAATATTGTGAGCAGTCATTATTCATAACGACAATTAGTTCTAACGTTAAGCTTAACAACGGGCCAAGCTCTATGTAGGCCGAGCTGTGGGCGTTTGTTAACGTCGCTTTACGTTAACAGGCGACCACAACTTGGCCTTGAAGTTAACAGGCCTAACGTATGGCTAACGTGAGGAGGATCTCGGGAATGCTTTGTCGAATACATCTCTACGGTTATCTATTGCTTTGTCGGTATGTAACCACAACAGAAGTCAGAAAAACAGTCGCCAATTTCCCGGCAATGAAGTCAACCAAATCTAGCCGCGTCCTTTGCCAAGAGTGATAGGACTTATACTGTCTGCAATTTTCCAGTAAGGGCACCGAATAAAAGAAAGTCCAATTAAGGGGCCTTGATAGTGCCCCTGCAGTAATGCGAAACCTGCGTAATGCTTAGCAGTCCAGAAAGGAAACATTCGTACTTGGGTTCGGACAAAAGCAGACAATTCCCAGCGTTGCAACTGAGTGGTTTCTTATGGGGAAACAACGGCAGAAATTCAATGAGGGCAACTGCTTCCCTTTTGCCCGAGTCGCAGTCCGAGGCGCTTCAGGTTCCAGGCGCGCCGCTCCTGTCGGGGTACCGTTCTTCGGCTAGCAGGCTGCGTTCTTACTGTGCCTGACGTGCCTCCTGGCCAGATTCGTTACCTGGCCTGGCGTGTTTCCCCTCTTCAGATTTAGTTTAGGATTTTCTGCGCTTGTTTCGTGAGCGAGTTGTTAGGTACGGTCTCATTTGTTTTCTTATAGAAGTATGATGCTGTGGTTTTGGTTCCGACTTCCCGAACTGTCAGCGGTGGTTCGATTCTCAGTACTGGAGTGCTTTACATACCACGGCTTAACTTGCGCGCTGCAAATGTAAGCCCCCGACCGACTGCACGTGCGCACTTTCTGGGTTTAAAGACTGTTGAATTTTGCTAAATCACGTTGAATGCATGCGAACTTTAGTCCTGTTTAACGAGAAAGGTGCGGGCCCCGTCTGTATTTTTACACCCGTTTTAGTTATTCTTTGAAGTTATGTTCCTAGCAAAATCGTAACATTTCAGTAGGTTGGATCAGGTACAGAGATAAAGGAGAGACGGTCAGTTGAAGGTTGACTCGAACAGTCTCACTGGAACAGCCTCCCTGCCACAGTGGTTACTTCTACCAATCTGCATGCATCGATCGATCAGACTTTTTAACGTGTACTAAGTTCGGGTGCTTGTCCGCACAATACGGAGGCGGTGCTCTTATTGCCGTAAAAAAGGCACTGAATGCTGTTCGTCGCAGGGATTTAGAAATATATTCCGAGAGTGTATGGGTTGAAATCCGCACAAAAGATCATATAAAGGTTTTGAGTGGATTGTTTTATTATCCGCCAAAATATTACGTCTGAACATTTCGTGAGCAAGTCAGTGATCTTGGAAATGTTCTAAATGACCAAGATTGTCGCTTGATTATAGTTGGAGACTTTAATCTCCCAGAGCTAGAATGGAATTCTTTTGGAGGCGCTTTACATGCTTTAGATTCAAAAGAGGGTGCTATGTATAAGTTTGTTTCTTTACTAAACCTCACTCAGCACAATTTCATGGTAAATCCAGCTGGTAATGTACATGAACTGGTTTTATCAAACTTTGCTTTCAGCGAACGTCTAAGCCCTGCTGAACCACTTGTCCCCTCAGATGTACGGCGTGCTTCATTAGCAATATTGTTTGAATTTTCTAGTGCTTGAAGAAAAGATGTCGTAACTGAGAAGTTCATGTTTTAAAAATGAGACTACTCCGCCCTTTTTTTCTTTGTGCGTGACCATGATTGGTCAGAGGTTCTTACCATCAGCAATGTAAATGAGGCAGTTGGCATACTAACAAAGGTTATGCATGAATAATTCCAGTTGTTCATCAAGTAACAACGAACATTTAGGAGCAGTTATCCAGCCTGGTTCTCTCGCGAACTAAAATGCTTGGTACGTAAGAAACTGTGGTTTTACAGAAAGTACAAAAAAAAAGAACGAGTAGTGACTGCTGGTATCAAAAGTTTTGTGATGCCCGTTGTTTGGGGAAACGAGTTTATGAACGCCACAACCAGTTATATCTAGAGTCCGTAGAGCATAACCTAACTAGAGATACCAAATTATTCTGGCAATATGTCAAGAAAAAAGTTTTACAACCCCGATGTACCATCACGCTTTCAAAGACGGAATCTCTATAAACGAACCAAAGGACGTTGCTGACTGCTTCGCTGATTACTTCCATCATGTATGTCGTGTAAAAGATGCTCCCTCGGCGCTCTCTTGCTCATCAACTCCTCCGACCAGCGAGACGACCAATGTGGGGCATTTTTTTTTTCGGAAAACGAGATCGAAGTGGCGATATCTTCGTTAAAAGTAAAATTCTCGCTTGGGTTTAACGGCATTCCAAGCTTCATTGTTAGGGTTTGCAGCAGTATTTTCGTTCCGTTGTTGCCGCATATCTTTAATATCTAACTTTCGAAGGGAATTTTTTCTGCTCTGTGGAAGAAGGGCGTGCTTGCCCCTGTGTTAAAATCCGGTGATAAGCGTGACGTTACGATATACCGACCAGTATGTTTGATAGGTCCTTTTGCCAATGTTTCTGAAATTGCGTTATTCGGGCATTTACCTTTCTTTTTTAAACGTGAAATAACAGATCCTGAGCAAGAATTTCTAAAAGGCCGATAGGTTGAAACCAACCTGGCAAAGTTTGTTGAATGCCCTAGCCGAATCATCACTAATCGCGGCCAGGTTGATGTAGTGTATTTTGATCTTTCTAAGGCTTTTTTGACTTAGTCATAATCTTCTCATTCAAAAGCTGCTGCGATATGGTATTTGCAGTGGACTTTACATGTTAATTCGTGACGACCTAAATAGCCGACCAAACTTTGTACGCATAGATGGCGTGTTGTCCAAACTCTTTCTTTCCAAGACAGGAATCCCCCAAGGATCCATTTTGGGTCCACTTTTGTTCAGTGTTTCTACTAACCACCGCTCTTGTTCGGTAAGAAATAGCCAAATGCTTCTATACGCGGATGGCATAAAGCTGTTTCGAAAAGTTGACTCTCGTGATGACTGTGCCCTTTTACAGTCCGACATTTGCAGAGTAAGTAATTGGTGCCTTGTTAACAAGTTACTAATAAATCCTACCCGAACACATGTAATGATTATAACCAGGAAATGCACAAGTGTGTTATACGGTTACACGTTAGATCAATGCATTCTGATAAGGGTTGATGGGTGTCATGACCTAGGGATATCTGTCGATTCAGCGCTACGTTTTTATGTGCACATTGAAAAGGTTGCTAAAAAGGCATACAGTCAGTTAGGAGTAATATCCCGCATCACGCGTCCTTTGCATGATGTGTTGTGCTTCAAACGCTTGTTTTTATCCTGAGCCATTCCGAAACGTTATTTTGGGTCTGTCCTATGGAACAACTTCTATGCAACCCGTGCTGCGATGATCGAAGATGTTCAACGACGTTTTGTTAGAATTGTCTATGATAGGCATTTTGATCGAAGAGTGTATTACCAGTATATTAATATTTTGGATAAATTGCACTTGTTTACACTGTCCAAGAGAAGGAAGGATGCAGATTTTATATTTCTGTTTAAATGTTTGCATCATGCGACTGAGTGCGAGGGTTTGACGTCGTCAATGCCCTTGCGGGTACCTTATAAGCCGTTTTCAGAATTCAATGTGTTTGGAACGACTAAAGTTTGTTCCCCTACGCAACTACTGTTTCATTTGTATAATGGTGTGAGGTAAAATGATTTTGATGTTTTAACAATATTATGTCGGCATTTTCAACTATCTCTTGCGAATTTATAGTGTATCATGTATTGGTATTGATGTTTCTTCTATTTTGAAGGTTTTTCCCTTTATTTCTTTTCTTTTTTTGTGCACCACCATCTAAGTCCACTCGCTGTTGGTGGGAACGTACCAATAAAGACGAATGAATGAATGAATGAATTGTCAATTATTTAGTTGCTTCAAAGCCTGCAGATTGTACAATTACGTTTGGCTGACATGAAATTTAATAATCTTATCACTTCTGTTTGGGCATAATTCTGGCGTGCAGTGCTGTCTAAACAAAAAGAGAGGTAAAATATTTTTTTTGTGTGTTTTTGTTCGTAGTCGACATGTCCAGATGCCCCGCTTACATACCCCATCCCGCACTGCACTTTCGTGTAGCATCCAAATATAGAAATAACTCTCTCATTCACAGCCACAGAGTGGGTACTGTGCCCCAAAGTGCGGCCAGTGGAGCCATCGCGTGTAGTCTTAGGAGGCAGAAACGTCGTATAATCCCCGCAAAGCCCATGCACTGAGCGAAAGCTACTGTGCGCTTGCTTTGCCCCAACGTACCGAACGGTCAACTTTGCCGACGGAGCCCGTTCAACAAACGACGACGTGCAAGGCCAACAGTGCCGACGTCTGCGCTTGAATTTGGTGAGAAGGTTATACAGACAGAGGTGGCAAAAGAGTCTGGGCGTGATATAAAATGCACCACGTTAGTCTTGCGACGAATTAACATGTGAAGAGAGGGGTAGATTGAAACCTTTCCATTCGGCCTATCTGTAGTCTTGGCAATTAGCTGGGAGGCTTCTTAGCTATCTCACAGATAACGTTTGTACCATATATTTGTATATACTGTGGAATCCAGGGAGTAGTATAACTTTGAAGATGGCAGAGAACACAAGAGAAGAAAAACTTCGAACAAGGTAAAAGCACGATTGTGGCCTACGTTTCAGCAAAGAGAACTTGCTTTCCTCAGGGCAAGTTCTCTTTGCTGAAACGTAGGCCACAATCGTGCTTTTACCTTGTTCGAAGTTTTTCTTCTCTTATATACTGTGGATGCACTCATAAAACCAATGAGCGTAAAAAATAAATGAAAGTAAAATCAACAAACACCAGTGCTTAATGAACTGAAGGGGATGTTACAGCCGCATCCATGGCACAATAATACTTGTAGCAGTACGCCGAATAAAATGACGTATAGATAAAGTGCTTCGCGCTTTTGTGGCGCAGAAAATCCGATTCTTCATGACCTCGTATGCTCCCACCATTCTATTCGCCAAAATGAACAGGGGGGTAAAAAAAAGAAATCCAGGTGTGTGAGAGAAAAGAGAAGGAGCTATAGGTAATACGAACAAATTATGAAAACATTTGCTAATGGGAAATTCCTTCTTGAGGCATTGAGGTAGCTTTTCTTTAAGTTTGAATTGCCGGGGTCAGCTGTAAAAATACTCTAAAAGACAATAAATACTTCTAGCATAGGGAACACTAAAAAAAGAAGCCTAAACTGCCTTTTTTGTCACTTTCCATAGTGCGCCAATACCATAAACAAAAGAAAGCGCAACGAGCAATACTATCAGGTGCCAACTGCGCGAATTCCTGTTGCTGCTTTCAGGTGTGAAAAAATGAGACAGGCGCAGCACGTGCTTTTTTTTCTTCTACCTTCTCGTCGACAGAAAATGTCACAGCCCAGACAAGTCTGGCGCTTAAAAACAGCGCGGCGACCACATGTTTCTATTGCCTGTGAGGTTCCTCTTTTTTTGGTTTCTAACGTCCGCCTCGTGGAATTCGTTTAGGTAAATGCGCATTGGGTAACCCGATCTGCAGGCGCTCCCAAAGCCCGCATGCGCTCGGAACGCAGAACAGCGCATTCTCGCTCCATTTGCCCCTGAAATCGAGTTTCTATACCGACCAACGCGAACGACACCAGCAATATAGATTCGACGAAAATGAATGCCTTTCAGTGCGGCTTCGCTACTGTTTCGTCATTCTCCATCGTCGTTTCCAATACCGGGTGACGACAAAAGTCCTTTTTATTGCGTCGCAAGGAGAACTCGAATATGAAACGGGATCTTTCGATGATGGATGTCTTTGTTATGCGGTCACACGCGGTCATTCGAAAAGCGCAATCGTATGACTTGAGTGCCTGCTAAAAAACAAGCCCACGTGTGGTTCTAACTTTCCGCCGCCATCAGCTGTCGCGCGCGCGTCTTTTGTCTCCGCTCTCAAATCGCTCAGGTTTCTCAGTTAATATATTGCGGATTAGGTCCCGTTTCCAGTGGCGATAGGAGCCACAAAAGCGAGCGATGTCGGCCCCTTTCATCGGCCTTTGTCGCTACCCATTTTAGTCACCGCTGTCCCTCTTGCGGAGGATCAGGGAAGCTGACGTCGAGTGATGTCGCAACATGGAATCCTGCCAGAGTTCCCGGATAACATTATAAACCGGGTAGGCGCGTCACCCTAAAACGAAAGTGAAGCCTGCGCGCGGCACTCTCACTCATTTTCAGCTCTGTAGAACTGCTGCAAATCACTTCAGTAACGCTCTTTATTGAACTCATAACATACCGGGCGAAAATAAATGCTGTATTACAAGAGGAATTTGAAGTATTAGGATACGAGCTTCAAAGGTTAGATCTCTAAAAAAAAAAAAAAAAGTGGTGCCGAACTTGGAGGGCCTTGCGGCATACTTTTGCCATGCTTTTGCGTAGATTTGGTTAAAAGTCATTTTTTGCACAATCGTAGGACCACACAGCAAGCAAGGAAGTGCAAACGGAGTCAAACTTCAAAGGAAGCGTCTCGCTGATATATGCGCCGCTCCAACGAGGTGCCGAGTACCCTGCAGAGACACAGCGAGCTCCGCCATCTTGAAGCCGAAACTACTGTGAAGTCTCGTTGTAGCCAAGATACGACGAGAAGAAAACCAATACGGCGTCGCCGTCACCCCCGTGTCGCATAGAAGTGTGAGCATTTCGGCGCCGCTTGCAGCAGTTGCACCGATCGCTTTTGTCGACCGCTTCCCCCAAAAGAGGTGGGCCTTTATTAGGTTTTGGCACCTTATTTTGTTTCGCAAACTTCTGTTTCCGCATATCATGACCAGACGGCATATTGCAGTGCGGCTGACTACTTAAAATTCTTATCTCACTACCACTACATCTCATTTTCGTATTTTATAATGCTATCGCGAACATCCGATATTTTTTTAACACGCACTGACTGCCACATCACACTAAGCGCTGCCACAACATCTGCATTCTTTTCTCACCGTCACTGCAAGAGGTGCAACTTTCACCGCCTACAGTATCTTGGTCCAGAAGGAGATCCCGAAGCAAAGAATCAGCAATGGCGAAATGCGCGGCGCGTCCCAAAGAGGAGTTCCCCGGTCGCATCGATCGGGCATCGCTCCCACGGAGGCAACTTTTCGGGCTTAAACACGTCGCTTGGTGCGGACGTCAGCGATCGCTGAGGTATGCATTTACCATCGATCTCGCGCCCGGTCCAAGAGGCGCCAACTTGGACCCGCGGGAGGTTGTCAGCTACGATTTTGACGTGTGCTTCGCCGAGTGACCGTGTCAGCATACCGCGCGACGAACACGGTGTCATTTGCTGTCCTTGGGTCGTGCCAGAATAAGTCTTGCTGAGGTCAGTCTCTGCGAGCGACTGACATGCTGGATATGGGTCAATTGTTGTATACTGTGACAGTACAGCCCCAAAGTCGGCCCTGTCGGCAATCGAGACCACAGAGTTATGCAAAAGTTATGAATATTGCAAACAAGTCTATTACTGGATCGAACACTTAAAGAAAGAAAGAAAGTGGAGAAAATCATGCCCGCCGGGTGGTGTCCTAACCCACGAACTCCCGAATACACGTCTGGAGCGATGACCACTACGCTACCGGTGGGGCTGTCCTCCACTCCGCTTTCTCGGGTATTTATGTTATGGTAAGTGTTTCCTGCCCTGGGGGGAAGGGGGGGGGAGGGGGGGGGAGGGGGGGAGGGGAGGGGGAGGGGAGGGGGGAAGGGCGTAGCCAGCACCATTACGACTACTCGGGGAGAAGGGGACCTTCTTTTTAAACGCTTGGGCCGTGACTCGTGCGTCTACAATATGTTGAGAGTGGTGGACCAGCATTGAACCCTTTTAAGCTACCTGTGGCAGCACGACTGACAGAGCAGAGACCCTCGCTATGCATGTAGCTAATCAGAGAGGGAAATGAGGGGCTCGTTGAATATCAGGAATTACGGTAGGCAGTCAAGAAAGCGAAGGAGAGCAAAGGGGGAAATGTGGTAGGTCATTTATTATATTTGAGTGGAGTAAAGTTTTTTTAGAGAAAGAAAGAACGGGCAGAAAAACATCCCTGCCGGGTGGGTTCCGAACCCACGTCCCCCAAAGACACGCCTGGTGCGATGACCACTACGCAACCGCTGGGGCTGTGCTGCCCTCCGTTTCCTCGGGTGTTTATGTTAAGGAAAGTGTTTTCTCCGCTCGGAGTGGCACTGGTTCTACTGCTGCCACAACTTCTTCGTGGCCTAATCATCTCTACAATGCACCTTTTTCTGCCTTTCTTTTTTTAGTCCAACTTCAATACAGCCTCAATACAGCGCTATAGAGGTAGCAAGCGTATCTAAGCTCGAGGCAATATATGGGTGAGAGACCAGAAGAATTTGAATTGTTTACATTTCTTTTCTTTGTATAATTTTATTCACGTCAGATTACAAAGAACTGCTTCAAAGGCTGCACGAAGGCTGCTCATTATGTCTCGCTGCATCCGAACGAAACGTAATGCAGGCGCATACGGGCAATCCTTGATGGGACCCTTACTGTTGCAGGGCAACCACACGTCACGCTAAACAGGCGTAGGAGAAGAACATCTTCACCTCCCGCGTTTGCGACGGCTTATGCTTGGCGCCTGTGAAGCGGATCGAAGGTACGCGAAACGGGCAACCACCGACGAATTGCGAATCGATGGGCACCGCGGGAAGCGATAGAGCCGTTCGACCGTTTTAAACTGGCCGTGCAGCGTACGCACTGGGTCACAACTAAGCACTGACGACTCTTTTTCCGGTGCCGGAAGGTACTCTAGACGACAGAATCAATGACCAGCTCTCGCGTATAGTCGCTCGTCTTTCTCAGTACTGCGCAACGTGAAAGAAACGACTAACGTCCTCCCCAGTAAGCGTTAGTTTTGCTGCTCGATCGCAGTACCTGATCATACACAAACTGCGCACACGACAGCCTGAAACCTCTTTCCTCAAGAATATGCGGTCTGCCTTCTTACAAAGCTAAATTTTCTCCTTCGTACGTAATGACGCTAGAGAAACCTATCATCATCATCATAATCATCGTCGTCGTCGTCGTTGTCGCCGTCACGTCATCATCATCATCATTTTCTTCTTCTTCTGCTTCTACTTCTTCGTCGTCGTCGTCATCGCCAGCATCGTCATTGTCGTCGTCACCATCAACCGCTCCTTAACACACATCTCTATCTTTTCCCTCCTGCTCGACTCCCCCTCTCCCGCACTGGGTTGTACGCAGTTGAACTCACTGCCGAGCTCAGTAATTCCCCCACTGCTCTTCCTTTCCCTAGTTTCCCCCAACCTACAGCAACCATTCAGGAGGGGAGGGCGTGCGTGCAGGTGAGTATCAATACACTGATCACCTGCAAAGATGATGGCGAACTGCCTCTATTTATAGAAGGAATGCCTTTAGCCGTTAGGGGAAAAAGGGAGGGTAGTCATATTCTGTTTTTTACCCCTTCCTCCGAAACATAAATAAGGCATAAAACGAAAAAAGATAAGCAGCAGTAGCCTTGTTGAATTCGTTGAAGTACATACAGTACTCAAATTATTTTTTTTTTCGGTTGCGACGATCTGCTTCCGCGAATACAGCATATTGATGAATATGAAGTGACCACAAAATGATATTCTTTTCGCCACCCTAGTTGGAGATTGTGCATCTCTATGCATACAAACTGTACGTGTGACACAACGTTTTGCACGACTGGCTTCTCCAACTGCGGCGCGGTCGCCAGGGGGTGGAGAACGATATTTTTCTGGGCTGAATGTTTTTAATAGAACGTAAAAAAAAAAAAGGACAAGCCAACGCAGACACATTCGCACGCGTCAGCTCATGGGGAGCACGGCAGCATGATAGCGTCGTCTGCTATCCTATTCTCATGTTCATATGTTCAACAGAATGCACATGCAGAACTTGTTACTGAGTCGTACTTGACATGATGGGTCATAATCTTGAACTAAAAGAGAGAAAGAAAAGCACGAGAGCAGCAGAGCTGATGGGGAAACAGTGAAAGATAAGCACTTAAGTCTACGTGGAGTCTTCAGAGGTGTGCAAATTTGTTACACACGCGCGCATGCCGTTCTTTGAACGCCAAAGATCCCATGACTCACTTGGGCGTCAGCGGACCCACCGCAGCATAAATATTTACGAACTGTCGGCGATCTCATGTCTTTCGCCACCTGTCTGGCGGCTCGGGACTTGACTGACGGCGGCACGGCAAAAGCCGCGAAGGATTTGTAATGAGAATATGAGGGGATGCACGAGACGGGGTACAGTAGAAGGGCCTCAGCTTGTTAGTGGCGCTGAATGGTTTTAATAATTATAATGAGCCTCTTGGATTGGCTCGTCGTCGTGAACCACAATTTGTTCAATAAAAATGAGGTCAACTAGGTCATGCTGTACAATGCTGTACTTTAGGAATTTCCACAGCAATGGTGAGATTGCCACGCTAGGCAATTGGAAACTTAAAACATTCCCATCGTAAGCGCTTTCTTTTCCGACAGCACAGGTGTGTTCTAGACGTGTTGCTAAATCGTTCTGCGTGAAGATGCTTATGTAAGAAGATTGATTTCTTTGAGATTCAAGTTTTTCTTAATAAGAGACTTTAAAAATTGCGTGTACAACTCATCAAATTTTACGTTACGTGATCATCAACAAAACGAACGGTGCAATACGTACTACAGTGCACGTGCACACAATAAGTAAATAAATAAATAAAAAACACTGAACACACTGCAGTTGAAGCGTTTGCGCGTTTCTTTTATTGAAAGCCTTCGTAACGCTCTTTGGGAGGGTAACGTGGCGGCGCAACCCAAAATCTCTCGTTATCATGTTGACGTTATTACTTCAGCGGCAAACTCGCACGCAACAAGATTAAACCAAGAGAAAATTTCTTGGCAACTTGTTTCCAGGTGTTACCTTATATTATTTCCCTTACATCGCGCCAGAAAGTCATGTATGAACCAATGAAGTGTAATTTTGCGCAGTTTGTATGAAAAATCTTCCATCCAACCGTTTACTGCATTTCTATTTCCAAGGCACATGTAAAACCTTCTGGTTGTCCGCCAATATTTCTCGCTGCTTCAGAAACAGCCACCACCGAAGCCCACATTACAAAAAAAGTAACGTTTGTTCCCCATTATGAAGCAGCTGGCAAAATGAAACAAAAATAAATTGAACAATGCAGTCTCCATAAATATTGCTTGCAGAGGCAACATCGCTGCTGAAACCAAAGAGGGCGTTTTAACAACCTTTCAGCAAAAATCGTTTTATCTAAACAGAATTCCTAAAAAACGGATCACTTTTGCTGTCTCGTTCAGGACCACTTTATTGAGTTTGCACCATGCTATAAAAATCGCCACCACATCTGTGCTCGATTCTACGTCCTCCATACTAACGCTAGCTAGCACGAGAGGAACTCAACACGCGAGGTGTGCAGCGTCGAAATGCGCAAACTAAGGTCGGTGGCAAGCGATCAAGAGTGTGCAAGAAGTGCGCAGTGACTATAAAGTACGACGACGGCCTGCAGCTGTGTAACCGTGTCTTGAATCAGAATTTGCCGAAGGAGGAGCCATCGTATTGTTTGAAACTTAAGCATAAGTAGAATCCCAGCCGCCATGTTTGGCAAAATTAGAAGCAATAGCAGTAAAACGTTAAAGTTGCAACATTATGCTCCTGGAGTAATCCGAAGCCGACTCCAAGGCATCAGACCTAGCCGCCGGTGCACCTAACAAGGAAAAAGTGTGGAGAAGTAACTAGAGACGAGCACACTCAGGCTCCTAATTCGATTAAGAGGCGCACTTAACGGACAATATTAAAAAAAAATACAAGGAATATAATGCATAAAATCCTGCTGAAACTGAATGCTGCGGTAAATAGCGTCCTCAAATTTCGGTACCAGAGCGAAGACGGGACAAGGAAAAGGCGAGACGAGACTGGGCACTGAATAACAACAAATGGTTTAGCTCACTGCAGCTGAATATGTTCCCGGGGAAACACAGAAAACAATAAAACACACAATCATAGAAGTGCGAAGGTGAGGGCTGATTTCTATAAAATGATGCACATGCGCAAAGATTACGATCTATGACTTAGGTACTCATTCTCATTTTTAAGCAAGTCAATTGACACCATCTTGACGGCATTGTCATTTCGTGTATAAATAAAGTGTGCAATTTTCCCCCTTGAAAGTTTCCTCTTGCGCATCGTTCTAAGCTATGCATAACGCTTTACGTGGCCTTTCTTACTTTAAAACAGCTCATAGCTGCAGGTGTTATTACTTCCCTCTTTGTTCAATTATAATGTGTTTCGCAACGGCTCCCGGTATTGCTGTCGATTTGTGAACCCTTTTTGTAAATGCATTTTAGGCTGCATCGCATTATTTTTGCAAAAAAGAGAGAATAAACAACAACGAAGTAAAAACAATGTGAATGATATACGTTATTCACAGTCCGCCCGGATTCACTTTTCGCTTAATACACACATTAATCGCGTAATATCGCATGCTGTCGGTGTTTATAACAGATTTATATGCAACTACTCTTTTTATCGGGGGATAAAAATACGCATGTCTGATATTTATTATAACGCAGAAATAATGTTGTTGCACTCAGATATTATTTGTTTCTGTGTTATTTATGATATGTTTGATGCATTGTTTGGCGTCGAGGTAGCGGATTTACACATTATTGTTTTTGTTTGATATTTTCAGAACACTGCTACAAAGTGTTTGTTATGTATAACAATATTACACCGCCGTACGCCCCTACCTGGAAAGCATATCAGTTATTGAATTTGACACTTAACTCCGGCTAATAGGTTCACGCAGGGATTAATCCCGTTTCTCTGGACACATTATGGTATTCAATAAAAAAACGTTGGACTAGGTAATTGAATGACGGGGAGCGTGTGTCAGCTTCCTGAAATGTTCCTCCAATAATTTCCTGTTATATGTCATTCTTGTAAAAGTAATTACATTAGGCACTCTTTATCTGTCAGAGACGCACTCTAGTTCTCGAAAATAATAAAAAAAATATTTCAAAGTTGCTGAGTCAGATTTTTACCGACTCGGCAGGAGCAATGATCCACGTGCGCAGAGCCTGAAAATTGTCTACCTTTTCTGCAGGTTATCTTTGACACGTTCGCCAATTGAATTACTGTCTTCTTTTGAGTCTCTTTTCTGCTTCCAGAGTTTTAAAGTGCGTAAGTGCGTCGAATTGAAAGGCGGTACTTGTGAAACTGAAAAAAAAAAAGAAAGCCTTTCGAGAAAACATCGAAAAGGACTTAGGAAACGGAATTTGTGAGCTGAAAAATGAGCAAGACAGCACGTGAGGAAGCCTAGCAGTCACACGTGAAACTATATTGCTGACGTCAAAAAGGAACTCGATGATG
This sequence comes from Haemaphysalis longicornis, assembly GCF_048455015.1. NCBI lineage: Eukaryota > Metazoa > Arthropoda > Arachnida > Ixodida > Ixodidae > Haemaphysalis > Haemaphysalis longicornis. Next base: position 10,137,034 of record NW_027526422.1, on the reverse strand, counting down.
AGGTTTCCAAGAAGGCGTGGCTTGTCACTGAAAAGGAAGCACTTCGCGTGAAATGCACTTTTATGGAGGAGAACCTGTGGGGCGCTGAAAACAGGCTTGTCCGTTCTGAACAGCAGTGAAGGAAATGGAATTGAGTAGCCATTCCGTTTTGAAGGGGCGAGGGGTGGGGGGGGGGGGGGGGGGGGACACGGAGGCTGCCATAGAGTTTCTTAGCTCATGCCTTAGTCGAAGGACGTATGACTGAGCGGGTAATATGCCACCGCGAGATTTGTAGCCGATGGAAAGAACTAACAAAACGTACTTCTACGAAGACAGGATACGGCAGATACGGGCGCTTGTATGCGTCCTATTTCGTCATCGTCCACGACTGTTTAACGCCAAGTTTTGTTTTTTCTTGTTAAACTAGCCGGCGGTCGGTGCACCGATTCACCATGACGGCAACGTTTTCATAGGCACGCTGCTCAAAAAACTTTCCAAGCTCTTCAAACAACTTATTATTTGAAATAATGGTAAAATTAATAAAATCAGAGTCCCTAATAAGTCCCCCCACACCCCAAATATTAACATTGTTCGTAATTACAACCTTGGCCCGCGGAATAGCAGGCACAACCATTCCGACAGGCAAAAATACGCTTTACTTCCTTTTTCCTTAGTTTTAAAACAGCCTGTTTGTATTTTCCACTTACATAATTGCGCGCCATTATTTGCCTTTTTGTGGCACTTTGTTTAAATTTGTGGTCACTAAAACCTTTCAATCCAAGCCAATGATGAAACTAAGTCGAGCGTATTTTATAATGGCGGTCCATGACGACACAGATTGCCTCGATGTGAGCCGCATAGACGCTAGCGGCCGCTTCCTCTCTAGTGTATATTGTGTATTATAGGAAGGAGGAATATTATAGAAGCAATATAGTGTATATTGACGGTTCGGTACAGGGCGTTTCGGTACGGTCTTTTTGGTGCACGGACACGGGCGTTTCGGTACAGGACATTTCGGTGCAAGACATTTCGGTACAGGGCGGTTCGGTACATGTCGTTTCGGTACGAAAACGAATTCGAGGGAGCGTTTGAGGCAGCAAAATTCGCGCGCGTTGTTAACATGGGAGTTTCAAGCACGCAAATCGAACGTGTTTATTGCGACTGTTGCTGCTCGTATTTTCTGCGTTATTTAAGGCCAGTAAAAATTTATGCGGGCTTGCCAAAAAATGTCTATCTATTTGCGTAACAGTAGCCAAAAAAAGTATAGCTCGTTCATTACTTCGTTTCTTTAAGGACAGTATCATCATGTATTTTCTATCGTTTTTTTATAAAAAAATTGCGGCAGTAACTATTTTTTCCACTTTCCAGAAACTACACTAACAGCTGCGTAATTAAGCGCCACCGCAGTGGCTAAGGAAGCTGTTTCTTGCTAACGTAATGACGATGAAGATCTTGCAATATTTTGGCATTCCGTATTTGTGGGCGTTGCTTTCTCCTGATAACGCAATGCACATACCGATCAACTCATTCCGGTAGGCACCTGTTATACCTTGTCGCCCGCTTCCGTCCCGGCGTTACTGTCGCTAGCAGTTACTATGCTGCAGGTTTACTGTGTTTGTAATTTGGTAGTTGAAAAGGTTCTGGTATAATATTGAAAGCTATCTGCGATGTTTTCTACAACCTGCATCAATATATTTTTGCCAGGCTGTTCGCTCGGGATTTTCAACGTTCTGCCGGAAATTATACTTGCCATAATTTGGTTGGGTTTTATTCCTATCAGAGATAAACGGCACCTGAATATCCCCGCCATCAGTATTTTTTAACGACGATAGTCTGCATTGGGCTCATGAAACGCGGAAATTTCGGTCTCTCTGTATGTCTTTGCCTGTCTGCCCGTCCCTCGATTCAGCCGCCCAGCCAAATTTAATGCAGAGGTTGAACGATACGATTATAGGTAGCATTTTATAAACGTGTTGTGCTGTTTTGATTTGCTCGCTTCATACATTCGCGGGTACTTCAAACGTACTGGGGCCGTAAAGGCAGCGGATCTGTCAGTCCACTCTGCATACAACCCCCCCCCCCCCCCCCCCCTGCGCTAGCGCCGCGGCTCGGGCCCGGGTTCGTTTTTTTCACGCTTCGTCCCCAGGGGATGCACCGGTCTTTTCGGTGCAGGACGTATCGGTTCAAGCTCAGGTATTAATCGCTGCCACTTTCCCTGACGATCTATATACTCATCTACTCACACCCAAATACTCGAACTGCTAAATATATCGATTCAGGCAAGTTAAATGCTGTAAACAAACACTCCACATTTGTCGCACGTGTATGTCCTCCCGTGCTTCCTTTGCTCGTCATTTTTTTTTAATTCCGAGTGCCACGCAAACCAGTGGCGGACTTTTCAATCAAAGCCTGTGTGCATTTCGCAGGCCTCGCAGAGCAACGCAGCCGTGCAACGCAGCTGTGGCTTTGATTAACCTGGCTGACGCGCAATACTCTGACGGATATAAAGGTTTATTGACGCTTCGGAAGCGACTCCCACTTGAGCCTGCGTGGTTAGTTTATTTACAGTGACGGTATTATTTACGTTATGTAAATTATCTAAAATGTGAGTGGGCCGATACTGCTGACCGTCACTCAACATAGACTTACCTGTACTGGTGCATCGCGCTCAAAGATTTACCCATATTTTAATGAACTCTACCCCATGAACAGTTTACTGCGTTAGCTCAGCCACATTACTGTGCTCGTCACCTGAAATGCTTCGATATCTGCAGTTCCGGTCAGCGAAGGGGCACTAATCAAGATTTTAGACATCGATAATTTTGCACCTTGCAGCTTAGAAACTTTTGCTTTTTGCCGAAAATAGGCAAAACTTAGCTATGAACCTTTTTCCAGTACTGGTCCTCCTAGCGGTCGCCACGGCGAACCTAAAGTGGTAGTAACGCACGCCCTCCCAAATGTTTGACTTTCGGGGAACCCGTGAACGAAGTATCCTGGCCCTGCAGTCTCTCTCACACCCACGCGTCGCAGGTTCTTTTCCCTCTGCGGTGGCACTCATTTACGCAGCCGTTGTCGTAGGGACTGCACAAAGTGATCACAAAATAGTTGATCTCACTGATTTTTGAAAAAAAAACAAAAAAAAAAAACAGGTGATACTAAGTAGTCAAAAACGAGTGAAAAACACAATGATACTGTCTCTGATTTGTTATATAAAATACCGGTGATAATAAGTCGCTAAAAACAAAATAATGAACAATATTACGTTGTCTAAATGCTATAAATATCCCAGGTAGTATTTAATACATAAAGAGACTTTTTTCAGAAAGCCCGTATAACCATTTTCTTGCCTAAAATAACGCATAATTGAGAACAAGAACATCTGTAATAAATAGGTACGAATTGTGTGCTTGCAACCACCCCGTCGACAACGCGCGCAGCCTGAAAGCTCACCGGAATTCGTCTTCGTACCTAAACACCCGTGTCCCGAAAGGTCCGTGCACCGAAACGCCCTGTACCGAAACGTCCTGTACCGAAAAGACCGGAGCCGCCCATGAGCATCGCGTCCGCTGCGCCGCCTGGTGCGGCATTTTCGGCGCTCCTATGGGGTCAGCGGTCGGCATAGGTTTTCCTTTCGCTGGGTTTGGCGAGTCCTTTCATTTAAAAAAAAAAATTCATTCGTCGAGCATGGGGCAAAAGAAAACGTCAGGTCATGTTCACAAAAATAAAACCACGGTCAGCCATCGCGCCCGCATCTTGGCTGACCGTACGAGCGCGATGGCCGAAGCAGATCCCTGCCGCCAAGCGTCGGACGCAAGTACTTCCTATTGTCGGCCACGGCCGGGCTGGAGAAGCGGCGGGCGCGCAGCGTGCTCGCCGCTCCTCCAGTCCGGTCGTGTGTCGGCTCGTTTAGATAAGAGTGGATCGACGTGCCGCTGCCTGGACCGGCGGGCTTAGCCCAGCGATGACAGTCTAAACCAGTTGTGATGCAGGCGGCTTCGTTTAGAAGATAATAGTCACGGGAAAAATGTATTGCTTGGGTTCACTGAGCCGCCAGCTAAAACATCGCTTGCGCTTACGGGCTGCTACTGAGCAATGTCAAAACGTTACGCAATTAGGCGTCAGTGCTGCGAAGAACATTTAGGTGCCCCAAAACAATTTACCTAAGAGGGTATGGCTGCTTCCTGGCCGTTTAAATAAACACGGATGGCTGCGAAGCGGTAAGAAAATGTCGCAAACAATGAATTAAAATCACATTTCACGAAAGTAAAGTCAACTAAAGTTGTACTTTTATCGAGAAACTGTTCTGCACAGCTGCTTGCACTTTATTTTTCCTAACTATATTTGTCGACTTCTGCAAAGCCTTTGTCTTTGTGGATAAAGTATATTTTCTTGAATGAGTTACAGCCCTATGAAAGAATCAAAGGAACCTGTGTGGATTACTCAGATGATGTCCGATTCGTAGGCTTCAACGTGTACGCATCGTACAAACTACTCCTAAAATCTTCTAAATAAATATGACATTCCTCAAGGTAGTGTGCTAGGTCCTCTTCTATTCAACACATACGTTAATGATTTTGGGTACACTTAACAAAAACGGACTCACTGTAAATTACACCAAAAATATAGTTTTGCCCTCATTTTGTGGACTTGTTATCCGCAAATATTGTGCCATCTTGTTGCTTGCGTTGTTGCTTGTCTTGTTGCAACTCTCTTGCAGAGATTTTCTCAAAATTGGTTGCGGTTTTTTACTCTGTCGCAGTGTAGAAATCTTGATCGCGTGAACACACCTTTTCATCATACATATTGGACTTAAAATGCCTACTATGTGTAACATTAAGAGTGGAACTTTCTGTTATTGTACATCATCGTCTTGCTGCTTTGTAAATTTAGTCACTTAGGCCGCATTAAGCACTTAGGTAGCTTCATGTTAACGAAATATCGTCCAGACTTTCCTGGGAAATAAAGACGTACGTACGTAGCTATGCATTTATGCATGCATGCTACATGCACTGAGAAAGCGTTAGCAACGCAGTTGAACTCGGCTTGCCTCAGGCTCGGAGAGGGGCCCTGTGAACTAATGCTATCGTTTAATCTTCCTGCCTGCCCACTCCATGTGATTATTACGCACACACACAAAAGCGGTCTTTCTTCACGCCGCAAAAAAAAAAAAAAGAAATCTATGCAGATGGTTTTGCCCCTTAGTACCCGTACCCCTCATTAATTCGAAAAACTGGTGACATAAAAAAAATGTTCAGCGCGCTTTAGTATATACCACTCAGGAAAACATAGAAATCCCGACCAACGCTCGAGCACCCTCACGAAGTGGGGAGGCGCCGCACTCACCCGTGCTCTCTGCAGACGTTGCCATCCCCGTGGTGCGAGCGGGCGGTTCAGTCTCCAGCGTCATCCCTGCCTTCGGCGACGGAGCCGTCACTCAGCGGCAGCAGCTCGGAGCCTCCGCGACGAGCAACACGTGCTTGTCCGCACGGGCACGCCGCCGCCCCGCGCGTCATCGAGCGCGCGGACCGGCCGAAGCGGGGCCGCTCCTTGTCCGGCATGGGACGCCGCCACCGCCCGGTACGAAGGGATGGGAAAACGGCACCCGATCAGTCTCTCTTCCCGACAACCACTGTGCTTCCGAAACTCTGCTTCCAACTATCAACGAGGTTCACAGCGTTGTCCGAGACGATCCACCACGACGACAACGTACGACGAGGAGATCGGCCGCGCGAGCTCGGCTGCAGCCGCCGGCGGCACTGCTGGCGGAGCGGCCGTCGGAGCCGCGCGTACTGAGGTGGCCCCGATACGGATCAAACTCCGGCCCGTGAGCGCGTGGTTCCGTTTTGATCACGTGGCCGAGTCCCCTTCCCTCCGCGTTTTTCCCTCCAGGAGAACCAATCGGAGCTCGGTGGGAAACGGGCCGCGGCGTGGTTCTCGTTGCCTGGCAACGACCCGTGTCGTGCGCCTGGGCGCAAAAGCTGTTCGGGCCTGTTGCTGGAAGAAAAGTAACAGCCACAGACTGAGCTGCTTGTGAGAGCTTGAAGTGTTTGAACGCGTTGAACGGAATACTGTTTTAGTTGCCAAAATTAAGTACCGTCAAAATGCCACAACGCGTTATTAAAATTTGTCTGGTGATATAGCCTGTGGATTTTAAGAGAAATACCAGAGAAACTTGCAAAGGTTTAGCAAAATGTCTTCAACTATTATTGCTTTCTTTTTTCTTAGTGACGAAATGTTCTGCAAAAATTGGCAGTGAATTCCAAGAGACATGTATTAGGTAAGGCAAAAAGAAAAGACAATATAAAGACCATATTTTGGATAAAAATGAAGAAAACGAGGAATGGAAGTATGCACGTATATAGGCCCTAGCTACTAAGTTTCCTACTTGGAGATGACGACATTATATGCACTTACAGTTCTGAGAAAAAAACGTGGTGACAAACGTAAATCGTTGACTGAACTATACGTTGAAATTTTCAAATCAACAAGCACGGGGACGTTTTATTACCAATTCTCTTATTAAAGCAACCATGGCCACGTTTTATTACAAGACAGTCTGTCCGCAATTTTTTTAGACTTGGCGGGGATGGCAAAACACCGGGCAAATCCAACAGTCTGGACAATCGGCTGGGAAAATGCGCTTATTTGTTGCTAGACACCTCCAGCACACCTTGCCGAATTGTTAAACGGTAGGAAAAGTGATATCCAAAAAACATGTACCCGCCGTGGTGGCTCAGTGGCTAAGGCGTTGTGCTGCTGAGCACGACGACGCGGGTTCGATTCCCGGCCGCGGCGGCCGCTTTTCTGATGGAGGCGGGAAGCAAAAACGCCCGTCGGCGCACGTTAAAGATCCCCAGGTGGTCAAAATTAATCCGGAGCCATCCACTACGGTGCGCCTCATCACCTGTGAAGCGTCGGCGCGTCAAACTCCACAATCAATCAATCAATCAATCAATCAATCAATCAATCAATCAATCAATCAATCAATCAATCAATCAATCAATCAATCAATCAATCAATCAATCATCTGAAAAAACATATGTCCTCGACTCTATTCACGCACCAAAAAAAGTGAAGGGGAAACAAAAATGAGTTCCTTGTGTGGAGCGGAATAAAGCAGACACGACAAAACAAGCGCAAGAAGTGAAATATGCACAATGTGTGGGCAGAAACATACACGTTACGCTTTGGGATTGAACGTCGTCATCTTTGCCTTAGCTTGAGGTACAATAAGTTTGACATTGCTTGGCGCGGGTTGGCTCAACATTGAGGTTGCCTGTCGCTAAGGCAACTTTAACGTCAGATGAGTTTAGGCCTAACATGGTTGCAGTTGCTGAGAGAAAGATAATACTAAGAAGGAGACGATGGGAAAGAAAATGAGGGAAAGGGCATTATTCGTTGACATAACTCAACGAGGAATTGTACTTTTAAATGCAGAGCATTTCAGTAACTCACGATGTCACCCGCGTTGGCGTCCGTAGTCCGCACCGCACCCCTCCCTACTATAAAAAAAAAAAAGAAATACTATCCGGCGCCAGGTTTCGATCCCTCGACCCTGCGGGCGGAACGCAATGTACATTGTGCTCTAACAACTGCGCCACGAAGCCAACACAGAATTTGAGGCTACGGACGCGCCTTATATCCTTGACTCATTCAAATTACTGCTGACGAGCGCTCTCTCGTCAGCAGTTGTCACAAGTGCAACAGCATTAACGTAACGCAAACTACTTAACGTCGTGCGCCCCCGGAAATGCTCTGCATTTGATCGTGCCCCTCGCGAGGGGGATGTTTCAATGCGTCTTCCTACTGGCCAGTACACTCGTCGCCATCTGTCGGATGTTGTGTGAACCCTTTGCGGCTGATGGTGCGCGATTTTTTTATTCATTTACCCTAGAGGCCCTTACGGGCGTTAAATACGGGTTGCAGTGAAAAATAAAACACATGGTAACATCAAAAACAGCAACACCCACATAAATGCGAATACAAACACAATCATGTCGAAATGCATAGTTGTAAAAAAAAGGGTACACAAAAAGGCGCACAACAGTTATCCAATTTCTAAAATGCGAGGGTTAAAAAATGACCCAGGTTCAAAATGACACAAACATCGAACATTGAACCAATCTAAGAGGTTCAAAAATGACACAAACACTGAAAAAATGGTTTGTACATTGAAAATAACTGTAACTCTTTAATAAATGACTCGTGTTTAATGAGGGTGACGATGTTACCTGGGAGCTGATTCCAGTGACGAATAGCAAGTAAGAGTGGCGAGAAGAAAAATAGGTTGGTACGCGCGAATATTGGTTGAGCTTTGAATTCATGATCTAAACGGGAAAAAAACGCGACCAGCGGGTCTTATGTGTGAGGCAGCGAAAGAAGACTGTCTGTGGTATAGCCTATGAAAAACCGATAAAAGGCAATGAAGCCGGCGTTGTTGTAGAGGTGGTAAGTTCAGGGATTGTTTCATTTCTGTTATACTTGATATTCGTGAGTAGCTCCTGAGAATGAATCGGGCGGCTTTATAGTGCCTCATGTTTATTTACGAGATACGACTGATGGGGGTTCCAGATTAGCGCTGCATATTCAATCTTTGATCGAACAAGTGTTTGGTAGGCCAGAAACTTTGTGGATGTGTTAGCTGAATTCAGATTGCGCCTAATGAATCCGAGTGATTTAGAAGCTTCACTGGTTATTTCATTTCATTTCATTTTTATTTCCTTAAGGACCCCACTGGGGGGTATTACATAAGGGGTGGATACACAGGAAAAGAAAACATTTGAACACATTAATTTTCGCAGCACAGGTGATTTGTAACATTTGCAATGAAGGATGATGGGCAGGTAGTTGAAACAATGGAGCAGGGAAGGTCGTTCCAATCCTTGACGGCGCGGTGAAAAAAAGAAGCGGAAAAAGTGACAGTTCTGTTGCGATAACGGGACACTTGAAGTGGATGGCTTGTGCGGTGTGAAATGTATGTCGGGGGAGGATGTAAGGAGCTGCATTGAGGGAAGAATGAAAAAAATTATGAAAGAGGGAAAGGGTGGCGATACGACGGCGAACAGAGAGGGGTAATAAACCGGATTGTGCTTTCAAGGATGAAACGCTGATGTCGTACGAGTACTGCGAATGAATGAATCGAATGGCGTGATTTTGGACAGATTCCAGGTCGTTAATGAGGTATGCTTGGGGCGGGTTCCATATGGGGGAGGCATATTCGAGTTTTGATCTGATGAGGGACTGATATGCCAGCAACTTCACATGTTTTGGTGCGTGACGTAGGTGACGCTTCAAGAAGCCCAGAGTTCTATTTGCCGATGAAATGACGTTAGTAATATGCGCATTCCAAGTAAGATCGCAATGCAATGTGACACCAAGATACTTGGAGGATGGTTGTGACTGTACAGGGACGTTGGCGATATGATAAGAAAAAATGAAAGGATTTTTACGGCGGGAAAACGTAACAAGTTTGCATTTGTTAGGGTTAAGAGACAAAAGCCAATTATCGCACGATTCTTGAATGTAGTTAAGATCTTTCTGTAGAAGAGTTTGGTTGTGAGTGTTAGTTACTGTCCGATAGATTACACAGTCATCTGCAAACATGCAGATTTTGCAGGATACGCTGAGGGGTAGGTCGTTAATATATATTAGAAACAGGAGGGGGCCAAGAACTGAACCTTGAGGTACACCTTATGTTACTTTGAGATACGAGGAGGATTTATTATTGACATGCACGAACTGAGAACGGTTAGTTATAAGAAATGCTTTGATCCAATTTAGTACACTTGGGTCTAAGTTTAACTGGGATAGTTTTAGCATTAGTTTTTGGTGGGGTACTGTGTCGAATGCCTTTGCGTAATCAAGAAAGATTGCGTCAGTTTGTAAGTTGTTGTCAAGGTTAGCATGCAAATCGTGTAAAAATATTTCTAGTTGTGTTTCGCAGGAGAATCCTTTCCTGAAACCATGGTGGCTGGGGTGAAAAAAGTTGTTAGAATCTAGAAAGTTTACAATCTGAGAGTAGATGACATGTTCCATGATTTTGCACGGGACGCTTGTTAAAGAAATGGGACGGTAGTTCAATGGACAGTTCTTATCACCTGATTTGTAGATGGGAACGACCTTGTCCATGTTCCGGTCATCTGGAAGAATGCCTGTGGAGAGCGACTGCGCATACATCAAGCAAAGAAATGGGGCGATGGTTTCATGGATGTTTTTTAACACTTTTGAATTAATATCGTCGATGCCACCTGATGAGGACAGTTTCATGTTTTGAATAACACATGAAATACCATCTGCGCAAAAAACAATTGAACACATACAGGATGTCAACAGCACCGGGGCAGGAGGGGAAGGTACGCTAGATTCGTTAGTAAATACAGATAAAAACGCAGCGTTAAAAACATCAGCGCATTGATTATCTGAAAGCACGTGACCGGAGTCATTAGTAAGGTGGATGGTACTGGTAGACCGAGGGTTCACCATTTGCCAGAATTTTCGTGTGTTATCGGTTAGCAGGGCTGGTAAATCATTGTTCAAAAACGTATATTTAGCGTTAGGAATAGCGGTGGTATATTCTTTTTCGGCTGTGTGGTATTTCGCCCAAGCGTCAGGCGTTTCTTTTTCTTTTGCTGTGCGAAAAAGGCGCTTTTTTCTATTCGCTAGTCTCTTTAGTTTGTTTGTAAACCACGCTTTCTGCGGCGTGCTACGGAATGCTTTTGTGGGGATAAATTTGCCAGTTAGTTCATTCATCTTTCTTTTAAAAATCCCCCAGTTATCGTTCACAGATCGGTAATGAAAGCCATGTTCGAAGACTGGAAAGAAGTTTTCGAACTCGTTGTTTATGGCCTCATAATTACCTTTATGGTATAAGGTAATTGTTTTCTTGAGTTTGTCGCGCCGCTCAAGAGGGAAGGAAAAATCTGCATGTATTAATTTGTGGTCACTAATTTCGGGTAGGTATGAAATTGACGATAAGGAATCCGGACGGTCGGTTAGTATTAAATCTAGGATGTTAGCACAGCCGCCTGCTATGCGCGTGGGCTCTGACGCTACTTGAGATAAGTTAAAATTAGTTCAATGTTCCTTGGCTGATCGCATGATTCCTTTAGAAGGGAGCTGATACTACTGACGTCTGTACGGAGGTCCCTGACAGAACCAGATTGCGCGAGCTCAGAGAGGCATCTCTTGATATCCGTCAAGTTGAGCTGGAGGTCTTTCAGTTTGCCAGATACCTCCTCCTGAAATTGGTCGTTTGATGTTATCAGTTTCTTAACAAGTGTCAACACCTGATCTAATTTCTCCGTCCCGGGATGTGTTTCCACGTCACCAGCACAGACAAGCAAGTGGGCAATAGAAAACAGGACCAGCGAGAACCTTGCCCCAGAACTCAGATGTCGAGTAAGACTTTCGGCTTGAAGCCACGCCGGGCAATCATTACGCGTAAAGCACCCGGGGCGAACAAAGCAGCCCTCTCGAATACGGTACGTGCACAGATCAACGCCCATCGCGAAGCCTTCGGCGGTCAATCGTCTCCCTTTGAGCCACAGTCGCACTCACACGGTCAGGCGTGGTGAGTTGAGAACCACGCGTCCACCACAAACACTAGAAAACACAGACCACAAAATACCTCTGTAGTGGGCACTCCCCTCGAAAGCGGGCAGACGCAGCTTGCGAGGGAGACGGCGAGCACCGAGGTGCGAGGTGTCACGTTACCTCCAAGTGGACGAGAACGCTCCCGTTCGTTGCCTTCGGGGGCATCGAGTAGCTTCGGAGGCTCGAAGATCGCACCCGCTCGGGAAGAAGCGGCTGTGATGGCGTTGTTGGGTCGTGGTAGAGACCTCGCCCGTAGTACGCGGCACGCGTAGACGACGGGCGGCGTGGCGGAAACGAACCGAGGCAGCGGGCGCTGGCGGGGCGTTGTCGCTGGCGGGGATTTTGCTTCACCACGCAGTGCCTGGTGGTGTGTACGCAGCCACTTCTCAGTCCCAGCACTACGCCACAAATGCTCAGGGAGGCGGGTGAAGATGAGAGCGGCGGCGGCTGCACCCGTATCGGATCCGTTTGGCTTACTGAGCTTCGAGATTTTCAGGACCTGAAAAGTCTGCGGTACTCACGGTGCGGCAATAAATTTGGAAGCAACAGGTGCCGCTTACCTTGTCCGCGCGTGGGGAAGGAACTACACGACGCACACGTCACGTATCCCGCACATATGAGGAAATATCGTGGAGCGACGCGAACAAGCGCCCGCGCACAGTGGCGACGGTGGCGCCACTTTGGCGCCACTCGATACGCTTATGAGGTTTAACGCGTCGACTCTGCACAGGCGACGAGGCGCGCCATAGTGGATGGCTGGGGATTAATTTTGACCACCAGGGGTTCTTTAAAGTGCGTCGAAATCTCGAGCACACGGGCGTTTTCGTTCTTTGTCTCAATCAGAAAAGTGGCCGCCACGGCCAGGAAACGAACGAGGCGTGATACTTGCACATTTTCGCGTAATAAAAGTAGTCTAATGTATCCTCGTAGTTTTCTGGAAGCTCGCGTTGCGAAACTCTTGTTGCCGTTTCGTAAATGCACGGTGAAAATAAGGCACGAGGCAAAACTAAGAGTCCGGGCGCTTACACATCTACGTGCGTTAAGCAATGTCCCTTTTTCTGCTTCCTATGACTTACAGATCTTATATAATGGTGCTGAAACGAATTTTGTTGCCCGGAAGCATGAACCGAGTGAAACATAGTTTTTTGGCCTTTCTGCGCTGCGGATAATTAAGTTTGGATTCAATTTAGTCTAGCTGGTTCAGAGGGTGTTGTCAAACTTAATCTTCTTTTTGGTAAACACCCTAGCCGGTTTACCTTGGTTTATAAAACGTCATTTTTGTTAAGCATTAATTAATTATGAGGCGTGACCAGAACCCGAAACTCAGGGGAAGAATCTGCATGACAAAAACGTCCCCGTACCCTCAACGGACGGCACGGAAGACCGCGTGGGTCCGAGGCAGATCATTACAAATGTAGGAAGCAGCGGCACAGGATGGCGAAGGAGGAGTGCGGAGGAGAGGGGGACGGCGGAAAGGGCTCTGCACAGGGTCTGCAAAGGCCGAAGCCTTTTAATACCGCCGGCAAAACACGCGAAGCCCCGGGCGATTGTTTTCGTCCAGGCACGCGGGGAAACCCATACTCGGCCCCTGTTTTCCGCCTATTCGCTTCCGCCTTGCAATACGAAGTTCTCGGGTGGTAGAGGGCAGCATCGCCTCCTTTTCGGAGTGTGTGTCGTGCGTAATTATATATAATATATATGCACACATCCACATTTTTTCCCGCGCCCTCTATCCTTTGTAGAAAATATCAGGAGAGAACGGACATAAAATGAGAGAAGCCCGCAGCGTAATACGATTGCTCCTTTGTTCCCGGCACGCGAATGTGCGCTTATCCCGTTTGCTTTGCCAGAAACAATCAAATAAAGCGCCGGCTGACCTTTGACATTCTCGTTAGCTTCAACTTCTGTGTTGCTTTCATAAGTTGCGTTTTCACTTCCAGCCCCTTCCCATATGAACTCCCTTTTTTATGGGTTCATTTTACCAGAAACTGCGTCAAGCACTCCTCGCGTCCGTCGGACATCTTCCGGCTTTCGCGATAAGAAACTCTTCTGCAGCGGTTGGGCCGGTCGCGTCAAGTATTCAGCTGTCTTATTGTGTTAGCGGTGGACTGCCTGACTTATGCGACCTAAAATGGAGCGGCACGGACATTTAGTGCGCAGTCCGAGCACTTGCTTGCTCTAAAAAAACAGCGGCCTGTTTTCTTCGGGCAAAGTTGGGACGCACCTTCCGGGAGACGTGCTCCGAAAACACGAGTGCCTGTAAAGCGTGCTTTGCCATTTGCTGCAGTGCGCAAGAAGAAGCCACCTAACAAAGTTGGAGGTCTACATCTGCAGAGAGAAGTGCGGTCGAGTCGTACAGACAGTTTGCCGCAAGGAACCTAATGACCTCCTGGGATAGTAAACATCTCGACCGGGATGCCAGTAGCCAGTAGCGTCGCGTTGTAGCAGACGAAAAAAACTGCCCGCCCTTACACCGAGTCTAGAAGAAACCAGCTGAACATTGAAAACAAAGGACTAAGTGATAACAAAGAAGTGACCGGGACACTGCTGACAGCTGGTTTCTTCTAAACTTAATATGCACCAACTAGCCCAGAACAAACACTCCTCGAGTCGTTTCCATAATTCGCGTTGTTGGGAGCGCCAAAGACGGAGCAGGCACACGCTTTGTCAACATTTTCTGGGCCAATCCTAATCCTTCTGGACTACACAAAATTCAGAGAATAAACTTTACGTTTAAGTATGACAAAATTATTTTACGACAGCATGAAAGCAAGGTGTTTTTTTTTCTAGCTTTCCGGCATAAAGCGTTTACACCTCGCTCGGGACGTAAGTTTGTACATTGGAATTCTTGCGGCCGGCGCACTCTAGACTTGGCCAATAAAAGTTTGGCAAAGACTGTACCTACGCACGGGCGTCAACCGGCTCTCCGGATGATGAATGTGTCGCAGTAAATGAATGTTTTCTTAAAGGAAGGGGGCTGCTGACTATGAAGGATATTAGTGAGGTGGACATCTCGCTTAATGCTTTGTCGCAAAACCCCTTTGACGCAGTGCTAAGGGAAATATAGTCTACTAGAACAACGTCTTCTCCATGCCCCACAGGCAACACGCACGCCCACATGAGCGCACGCCCACCCGCCCTACCGCCCTACCGCCCGCACTCCCGCATGCACGCACACACACACACGCACATGCACACGCACACCCACACGCACACACAGACACACAAACATACACAAACACACACGCACACAGACCTACACGCACAAACACTCACGCACTCACACACACGTTTCACTGGTACATACACTAACGCCATCGCCGACGCCGGCTTCTCTGACGTAGCGATGTAATGCTCTCGAATGAAAACAGTCGCCGGGGCTCGAATTCTCTAACGCGGCCTCGTGCACATCGGAACTACTACTTAACCATCGATCCACCGCGCCTAGCGTAGTAGTGCTACTTGCGATGCGTTTTAGTGCGTGTGCGCGAGCCCTTCAATAAGGGGACAAAGGCTTATTTCAGTTTAAATGTCCGTTGGAACAAGTCGTCTGTACTTGGAAAATGTCGGCATTCACCTCTCCGCGATGCGGATGCTTCTGGATTAAGGATTATCAAGACGTAAGAACACCCAGGCAATCGCAACAAAGGCTTATTTCGCTGAAAAGTTGCGAGGGGTAAGCCTTCGACACTTAAGTGGCGTTAGATAGCGTGGGCATCTAGCGCTGCCCGGCGGCGCCGCTTCTTGGTTGAGGATTATTGAGACGCCAAAATGGCCAGCCACGCTCGCGGTCCCTAGCGCTCACAATTAAATGAGGCCCCGGAGGGCATCCGCATTAGTTGGACAGGAGCCCAAGCATTGCTATGAGCGGTGACACGAGCCGCACACTAGAAGGCAGGGGAAGCTGCATCTCTTCCCATCAGGTCCCAGCGGCTTCTGCGCGCAGAAAAGGCGACGTGGCGTCGCCATAGCGCGTTTACCGGTCGGATTAGGGTCCCCCGGCGAAAACCTAATTGCGTGCTAGGGAAGACAGGGTGGCGTGGTCTTGCGGGAACAGCGGTGAAAACACGAGCTGAGAGGGCGCGAAAAACGCCCGAGGGACAACAAGAGGACAGACGAAAACACAATTCGAAAAAACAACAGCAACTAAAGAGTGGAGTTTTAAGAGTTCCCCCTTTTTATTCCCGCGGGCGAAAGTAAGCATTCTTGAATAGGTAGCATATTAACCTGCTTTTCTTTTGGGGGAACGCAAGGGCGGGTCAACCTGACTTCTCAACGCTCATTTGTAGGCCGGGAGCGTTTCATAGCGGCTAACCCTCCTTGCCCTGATCCGTTTCCGACACAATTCATCAAAAAACAGCTCAATATTAACACAAGAAAACATTGGAATGTTGAGTGGCAGAAAGAAGGAAACGAAAGCTACACATTCCAATGGATAAGGAATATTCACAAAATTCCGGACCACTTTACGACCAACTATTACACGTCACAGTTTATCACTGGACACGGTAGATTTCCGTTTTATTTTCATAGGTTCGCCATTACAAATAATAACATATGTAAATGTAATCTACCAGCATACAGTTCTGACCACTATTTACAGGACTGCTCAATAACAAACAAACATAGAGAACAACTTCTTGATACCCATAGAAATTATCTCGTAAGAAGGAAACCGGAGCTAATAAAACATACAAAAACATTAAAAATTTTAGAAGAAATGACAATACTAATTAACGCTAATATTCAACAACACTAACCTCTCAAATATTTTGTCACAATGTCACTCGCGCAGAAACAAAGTCAGCGGCAAATAACGCGGTAATAGCTTTTAGATCTTTTGTATTTATCATTGTTCGGTAGTGAGTCATTTTCTTCTAATTATCTTGTTTAATTACCTTTTTACATTTTTTTAATTTTAAATCCATACATCCATTTTTAATGTATTTAATTTACCCGTTATACCTCGGTGGAACGGGAAGGGTTTCAGTTCATGAGCCCGTTTAATAAAGTCTTAATCCATTTTTCACCCGCCTCTAGATGGGCCACTCCTAGCACGGAACAAAGTCGACAAGAAGGTGGAAAAGAAATATTAGGAGATCCACGATGGTCATTGCGACGAAAACTAAGGCCGGAGGCTCGGCGCTAAGTATAACAGCTTCGCATGCACCGCAGCAGGGAGTGATTTGGGCAAAAAGTTTAACGAAGAAACGAAGACTACGGGGAAATCGAATGCCGGTTACTTACGTCACACTGACAGCAAGCCATACTCCCTTCAGATTGTACTTTGTAGCCATTGAAAAAGAATAGGCCAGTTTTTTGTATGTCTCTTTTTGTGACGTCCCACTAGCGCATTCTTATCCGCATAAAGAAACGAGATATATAGAGCCCACAAATCTGACTTACCTTGCCTCACGACATTTTTACCATGTGACGCTGCTCTGACGCGTGTCGCAGCCTCTTTTGTAACTGTGGGCCACGTGTTGGCTGCCCACAGTGAATTCATGTGCAGATAATCTGCTCCGGTAACATTTAGTTTATACATCTGGCTGTTTTCCTAATGATGAACTGGTTTATTTTATTGCAAGGACTGTTTAACTTGAACCGCACCCTCTGGTTTTCTTCCCCGGCCTCCCATAGTGTGGCGCATTTGTGAAGTAGCTGAGGTGATTGTTATTTTTGAATCACATACTTGGGCCTAGTCAGCATCGTCCGTACATATATCGTCTTCGCGTGCTGTCCAAATTGTATTTGTGCTTGCGCGAAGCTTGGCCCATACGGGCTCACGTTACAGCAAACTATATATGCAATGCAAACTGTCTTCCATCACATGAGTAGGGAAAAAGCATCTTTACATTCTTTGAAAGTTCTTCCCGTTTACGTGTCCACAGTCGTTCTATATCGCTAAGAAAATTTTCAAAACATCCAACAAGAAAAACAGTACTTCGGATGATCAAAATACAGCGAACTCTTTAGTCGGTTGAATTCATTGAAAACGAAATAGGGTTAATAACCAACGCAAGGACCAGGCGGGTTGGGCAACGAATTACGCGAATTAAAGTTCATGAACGCAAGGCTGCGCAGTCGTGTGTCTTGCCGGTAAGTAACATACTTGCAAGAAAAGCATGTTGGCATGCATGGGAATAGTACAAAGATGTTAAACGAAGTTTAGAAAAAAAGGTGGGTAAAGACAAGATGATTAGCTGTGCGTCTACACATTTTTAAATTGCTTCCATACAGGTGGTGCACGATTTTATGTATGAACGTGAAGAAATTTGTTTGCCTATACCTACCTTTTTCCACCAAAATTTGTTTATGCATGGAACATATGAGCGTCGGGGTGAATTGCTACCGCAAGAGTTTCTTGCACACCAAGAATGTTAACATGTCAATGCGTGGTGATTCCGGGGAGATCATTCTGATTTATCAGGCGGACTCTGCCCTAGCGGTTTAATTCCGACGAATAAATTTTCTTCCATTCCTCTTCCTGATCCTCACGGCCGCCCAATGCCACACTCCGTCCCTATATACTTTTTCTCCACTCTATCCTCCTCATTCAAATCTCCCACTTGCTCTACTCTCCTGCCCACAGTGTCCCCTTTTGGGGATGCTTCGCACTCATATAAGTAGGCGGGAGCCGACATTACGAAAAATTGGTGAAGCGTGCTAATCGAACTAGCGAAGATGTATACAAAAATGAAGAGACCCGTCTGTAATGCATGCTTATGACATCAGGCCGACCTGCACAGTAATCTTTCAAATGTTTCCCGACAGGGAAGCTAGCCCCTTTTGCTTTAATTAAATATTACTTTTACACATCGAAGCTGCACTAAGCTGTGAAGTGCGTCGTAGTGAATGTTCACAAAAAAAATTCGGTAGATGTGGTGATTTTTAACATTCGCCGAAATCTTGACACACAGAAAAACTACTGCCGAGGCCCTAACCAACCAAGCCCATGCCCTTGGGTCTAGCATCAGCATGGCTTAAGCGCTGAACTCCCGTGGCGGGTGCTTTGTCCAGCGCTCTAATTACGCATTGGGAACAGCGCCTCCCCTGAAATGAACGGGATGAGGGGTTCCATGCCAATCTTCTGGCCATAGATCTATTGTACATAGTTACGCATCAGACGCGACCTTGATTTTTTTATTGATGGTGCTGGCCTTGTAAACATTTGGTAACTTTTTTTCAACTTTAGGCCGTTGTTTATTGTCGTCACTTCTTTGAAACACATGCAACTTATGGCCGGGGTACAGCCTCCAACTTCCGTAACTAATGGATCCCTGTTCGCCATGCTGTAGGCGTAAACAGTCCTCGCTAATTAGGGCCGCTGTAGGCCTGCGAGCTCCGACCACGGCCCCATTCTTCACGAACAAGGGTAGCCAACAACCCTGAATTTTCAGAAAGGGGAGGGGGAGTACCGCCGGGTTTAATATTGCTCCGGAGAATCAACCTCATTAGGCGCCTAGCGACAATGGACAGGGGATTTATCAATGGAGGCACCATGCGTACGTTCTCGAATGTTTCATGCCTTGCCCCGTGATGGCAAGTTTAAGTATGACGTCGGATCCCGAAACAAGGGCGCGATAATTCTGCCTCAACTCCCGGCTGCGTTTATGTACGCAATGCGGGTTGAAATCTTTCATTAGGATAAAACGTCAACAAGTACCTGAAGAATACGTTTCCAACTAGCATACGGTTGCGTGGGCTGGCAGTAAGTCATTCCTACTGCTCAAATTTCCTTGTGTGAATGCAGCAGTTTGATCCCAATCACGATGACAGTAAACGTCCACGTAAATTACCAATGCTATCAGCGTATCAAAAAAGACTGAAACCGTTATTGAGACCACTTTAAAACCGGTTATATTTCGATAGCAGCGCACTCACATTTCCGGCAGCGCCGTATCTGACTAGGTACGGCTCTGCAATAGGCCCTCAGCGCCGCGATTCGTGCGCCACCCGTGGCCAAGTTTCTGCGGTGTATACCGGGGTCACCGCTTCCAAGTTGGTAGAGGCTCGTGCGAGGTGCTGGCTTTTTTTTTGGGGGGTGCTTTTGCTTGCACATGCGTTAAAAGATTTCTTGTAATCGCGCATACAAAAAAATGAAAACGCTTGGTTTATGTAAATTGCAGTATCGTCGAGCACTGGAACAGAAAGAATCAAGGTGCCTGTTTTAAGATAAAGATGGTTGAAGCACGAATATTTCTATACGCAAACTGAGCCAAATCGAATTTCAATATCCACGCTCTGAAAGTCCAAAATTCAAACTTCCAAAGTCTGTAGGCAAGGACCACTTCAACTCGGGAAAGTCCAAAGCCAACGCCTGCGCAACTAGCTTAAAGGAGCCATGAAGAGAAAACACAAGTTTGGTTCATTCACAAGATTGCCTCGTTAGAATCATACTGACACCACTTTTAACGTAAACTTCGGTCGAATAAGCCACATAATTAGGAAAAAAGGGAATGGCCATGCGACCCACTAGCTCATTTCACGCAACAGAACCTATGATGTCACATGAGACAGCTCTGCGATTGGCGGAAGGCGGCAAAAGCAAACGCAATTAGGCAGAGTTTATAAGCTTGCTGAACAAGCTATTTGCGCATAATTCAGGGCACATTCTTTTTAAAGCCGTAAGAATGGTGGGACAAACAGTGTAAGCTACGAAAGCACATGTAAACATAGAAGTACCGATGCGTACTGCTGTTGGTACTGCGCGCACTATGCTTGTTTAGCTGCACAGATCTGCGGAGCTTTGGGGTCGTCTCAGACGATACTGGCCGATTGATTGACGCGACGGTGTCTTACGTGAACATATTTGTCGAGCGAGCAGTATGTTTCACGAAACGATTTTCTCCCAGAACGAAAAAAAAAAGGCAGAAAACGACACGCCATGGTATGGTGACGCCATCTAGGTTCAGTAACGTAAACAAACGCGCGAATACCTCGATACCAACTCTACCAACTTTGCCGTACAGGGTGGAGACACCCTTTGAACGGTCCCGTGCCGCTGCGATTGGGTCAACGTGCTCAGCGCGTTGTTCGTTTCGTTTCCCACGCGACCCAGCAACGCGAAACAGATAAGTTGATTCAAACTTTGCCAGTTAACCGCGTTGCGGCGATACTTTTAGCGCGATTTTGATACAATGACTTGCTTCGGCGGCGAGCGAGCGATCCAAAATGGCGGCCCCAGCGTGTACGTGTCTCTACCCTGTACGGCAAATGCGCGAATCAAGGGATCCTAGGCTGCAGAGCGGTCTGTGATGTCATTGCAGCTACGAAAACACATGATTTAGCGGGAAAATCAAAATTTTAACATAAATTCATTAATTTCTCAGTGAATAAAGTAGCGTTTGCATTCGAACAAGCGCTGGGGGCACTACAAAACACGAAATCTTTCGAATAACACAAACTTGTATTTTGTATTCATGGCTCCTTTAAAGAAAAGGCTAAGGAACTCGGGTGTGATGATGGAATGTTCATCATCATCAGCCACTCTATTACAATGCGAATGTGTCTTCCAGTGCTATACCGTACCGCGTACTGTGCATGTGTGTGGTACGATTGGTGTGTGTGGTATGGTTGATGTGCGTGTGCAGAATGATTGATGTACCTTTGCGGAAACCCATCGAAAAGGTGGCCTCCGTGCATTGTGTTTTAGCATGACTACATCGCCACCAGCGAGATATAGAGAGCTTCGCTTTAAGATAGGAACGACGTGTTTCAGCCCGTTCTTTAGCTTGCCCTACGATCCTGGCAGCAGCAACAACACGGAAGTTCTATAATTCGTCGTCTCGTTTAGATCTGATAATTGCAATTGCGAAATAGTTAACTAAGCTTTGCGATCAGAGCCAGTTTATACGCTGGCTTCGCGACTCTGGGTCGCGGTAAACGCCTGGGAATACGTGTACACACCGCACTGCACCGCATTAAAGTCGCACAGGAGATAACTGCCGTCTCGTAAAGCGGCCGCCGTATGCGAACACCTGTCGTCGAGAAAATATACGCTTACGACAAATCCGAACGGAAAACCGGAGCCGAAAGCCTCGTAATCAGTGGCAGCGGCAATAGGAAAGCGGCAGAACGTATCGTGAGTATTAATTCCCTTTGTCGTACGCCATCTGTTTACCCCAGCCACGGCCGCTCGATGGAAAAGACCTTTTCATCAAGCGGCAGCCCCAGCGAATGTCGCGCCGGCCCATTGCTGAGCGGTCGGTAGGTAACTGCCACCCGATGTCGGGCTGGGCAGACGCTGATGATTAATTAATTAATTAATTAATCATCAATACAGGGCCAGAGGCCTCACAGAGGGCAATGGTTACACAAACAGAGAGATAAAACAAGAACACAGCAAGTATGGTAACAAAATATACATTTCCCTGGTATTACAATATTTGATAATGCATTGTGAAATAAACGATCATCATGTATGCCCACGAAATCTGCGGGAAGGCGGTTCCACTTACGTGATGTGCTCAGGATGAATGACTCGAAGCAATGACTCGGAGAAATGCCCCAGGGGCTAGGTGTACAGTACAGTGTTATTATTGTATCATCGTTGTGCACGTAATCAATCCTTGTGTTATGCCTGTTATCACCTCCCCGGGGAGTAACAGGCGCATGACCGGCGTGAAGCCACCCTATCCAGTGGCTTGGCTCGCTGGAGCCCGTAGTCGGCAATCTCTCCGCAGTCTGAGCTTTTCTTGAGCGCTTAGAGTTGTAGCAAGAATGTTATTCTAATCAAATGCATCTGGTCCACCAGCAGTCGAGGCTCACACTATACAAGGCGCGCTGGTGGCTTATAGTCGGTGGCACTGCAGCTACAACAACTCTAGTGGGGCGGTTGGCGGTGAAACTCTCGTGATACTGCGACACACCAAAAATATTGCGCCATAGATTGGTGCCACGACTGTTACGCAAAAGCGAACATTTTACATAAGCTTTCTACGTCAGAAGTAGAACGTTGACTACGTCGTTTAAACTTGTAGTGAACACCGAAGTCTCACAACGCCCTCATATCAAGAATTGGCGCTTGGAACGCTCGTGGAAAAAAAAAAAATTCTAGTCATACCATACGGAAACAGAGTATTTGAAACGAGTCACATTATTGAGCTCTGAGGCCGATTAATGTCTGAGCAATTGAACGAATATGCGCTCCACGTACCCTGAGCAACCTTCCTGGGATCCTCTCCGAAATTGTTAAACGTGTTTGTTTCAGGGTCACAGAGAAGCAACAATATTTCCACCATCCTGCGCGCATGTGTAGGCATCATTTTAGATATATTGCTACATATAACTAATCCCGCTGATCAGCTCCAACGAGCGACCTGAAGCGTTTACAAGAATTCAAATAACTTATAAACTACATTGCGAAATAAAATTACCACAGCAGCTGCACTCAAAATAACTATTGCATCTAGAAAAACGTATTCGTGGGCCTTGCTTCTTTTCATTTGTTTTTTTTTTATAACTTAGATGCGCTGTTTCTGTTTGCTTTGCGTAATAACAACTTGAACGTGAACTTTTATAAAAAGAACATTGTTATACTCGGTTATGTATGACTGCGAAAAGGTCTCGTGTGCGCTGAGAAATACTAACACGCACGGGCCGTGCCAGCCCTTCTTGTAGTTATGAACATTGCTGGCTGCTTACATATATATATATATATATATATATATATATATATATATATATATATATATATATATATATATATATATATATATATATACATATATATATATATATATATATATATATATATATATATATATATACTTTGTTTTTGCACAGACTGTTGCGTGAGCATTATTTGTTGTGATATGTTGTGATTCTTTGGTTTCGCGAGCAAAAATGATCTTCAAGAAAGCTTCTCCCGAAAAATCGACACCATTAACCCTTTTACGTCTTTAGATTTTAACACCAATGTAAACATCGCATATGAAACTGCCATTGCTACCCCAGCTTTGTACGCACATGCTCACGCCGAGAAGGTTGGCCAGAATTAGCAGTGTGGGGGTCATCGCCAGGTACACAGGAGGTCATCGGCCTCGATACATGCGCATTCATGAAACATGCAACCGCAGGAAATCGATCAGAAATTGATAGATTATGTGACCCACGTGCTATGATGTGAACTTGTTTGCTTGTTGACTCGCTTCTTATCTTGATTCCTTGCAAGTTTTACTTGAACGCCTGGATAAACACCACGTAAAGAAATAAGCATGTCCATACGCATAATCCACTATTTTGAAGAGAAAATAATAATGTACTCCCACACCAAGATCTATAGGCCTGCCCAGTGGCGTTGAATAACGAACTATGAGCGAAAGGTGAAACATACTTGCGAATTACAAAAAAAAGCAAACATACGCAGACAATTCTCCTAAAAATAATTGAAAAAGTAAAAGAGAAAAGTTTCCGCACTTATAACTTTGTACTGTATGACAGTGCTCGTAAGCACACTTTTCCCGACCCTATTTTGTAGACGGGTCGTATAACAAAGTAAAAATGGGTGTATGGAGGGCTGTTATTATCTTTTTTATTCTGCATTCCAGCACCCATGATTGATTACCCCGATAAAAAAAAAGTCCCTTATTTGCGAACGCTTATTCTATCGAAAATGCACTGTCTCCCCAGGACAAAATTACCCATAACCTAGAGGACGTTGTACCCGCCTTCAGGCTGTTGAATTTCCAAAAGAGCACTGAAGCTGGTTGTCGGTTTGCTTTGTTTTAAATGGAAAATAGATTTAGCATAACGTACTTTTATACACGCAAAAACATAATTCATTTATTCAACCGATGGTAATTTGCGGCTTCCATTCGGGCAGGCTAGCTTGACGTAGAGGTTTATTGAAACTCAGTGTGAAGAAACTTTACATTCCCGAACATTTTTATGTGACCTTTTAGTGCGCCTAAGGGGATTGCAGGATATAAAATATAGAAAGAATACCAGAAGCTGAGTAATATTCGTCGCAACCGCTGTTGCAGCAGTATATTCGAAATGAAAAAAAAAAAGCAAGCTGCTTAAAAATTCATCGTCATCTTGTTATCTCAAACTAATTTTAGTTTCTGGATGTTGTATCCGCTAGAAATTCTGTTCAAACGCCAACAACAGACACGACTATTACGTTAACTCTCTTTTGCAGGAATTCGGTCTTCTTTAAAAACTACTTCTTAGGTGAGCTCTGCCGTCTTAAGAGTGAGTGTACGGTGAAACATGCTTGGGGTTTTCGGCTAAGTTAATAAATTCTGTGTAATAAGTTTCCCTTGCAGCGCGAACACGCCATTTCGTTAGGTAAGTTAGAAACTAATTTTTAAATTCACTAGTGTTTTTTGGGCGACTTAAATACAAAAAAATCAAATCAAAATCACAAATATCCTTGTCTGTCTGTCTGTCTGTCTGTCTGTCTGTCTGTCTGTCTGTCTGTCTGTCTGTCTGTCTGTCTGTCTGTCTGTCTGTCTGTCTGTCTGTCTGTCTGTCTGTCTGTCTGTCTCCTTTTCATGTACCCGTCCGCCCGTTCCTCGATAAATAAAAATGCGCGTTAAAAATGATTTAACCCAAAAAAAATTCCCCGCATTTCCCCGAGGGGAAGAATGTGAAAGTGCGAATGCAGGAGTTGAATTTGCGCGGTTCGGTAATGTTCGCGAAAGAGAGATCCCACACACATACACAACTACAAAGAAAGAAAGATGCATTTATTCACAGACACCTATTTGTGTTGTCGTTGTACTTGATTGCTAGAGCGGATCTCAGCCTTGAAATTTCGTGTCAGTACTCCTTTAAGCGGGTGCATTAGCCCTTCTCACGCCCGATTCCTGGCCAATCCCCCACGTGGGTATGTGCCATGCACAGACACCTATTTGTGTTGTCGTTGTACTTGATTGCTAGAGCGGATCTCAGCTTTGAAATTTCGTGTCAGTACTCCTTTAAGCGGGTGCATTAGCCCTTCTCACGCCCGATTCCTGGCCAATCCCCCACGTGGGTATGTGCCATGTCAGCGGCCAGGCAGCGCGCGCCCATCTCCCCCCGTTGCCAAGGAAGACGAGGAGATTCCTGGCCAATCTCCCACGTGGGTATGTGCCATCTCCCCCCGTTGCCAAGGAAGACGAGGAGCGCGCGCACCCGCAGCTGTTGCTATGTGGACGGATGGCGGTCAACGGAATTCAGGGTCGCTTATAAAGTGCATTCGCACTTAAAATATGAAAAGCGCTCGCTGCCGAGCCTAGACCTTTTGGCGGCGTTCCAGGAAGTCCTACAGTACCGAGAGATTTCAGTATAGGGCGCGCCAGCAGTGGAAAGCGGCAAAACTGAATTTGAATTAAAGCATCCTCGACCGTGTTTATCATGGGAGAAGAGATACGGGGGGGGGGGGGGGGGGGAAGCGAGAGGAATTTACGTGGCTGGGGCGGCAGACGACGACAGAAGTCTTTCAAAGACATTTCAAGCAAAGTGAGCGGATACGCGGCCAATGTCATTTTAGACTTGGTGTTTTCTGAAATGAAATAAAGGTGTGGCATTGCGTAATTAAATTATTTTGTAAACTATTAACAGTCGAGTTGCTGTAAGCATGTAATGCTAAGAATAGACTACAGGTGAACTATCAGGATAACAAAGTGGAATAGAAGAATTAGGCGAAGACAATCAGCTCAGTGCGGGGATGAGATCGGAGAATTCCGAGGCAAAAGTTGGACTGGGGCCTTGCAAGAGATGAATGTCTGGAGAAGCATTGAAGAGGTCTCTGTCCTGCAGGGCACTCAGGCGGTCTGAAAATGATGACAGTGACCATTTTAGTCAAAGTTCCTGGCTCTGCGAACACTGAATGCCAAGGGTCTGCGCGATGAAGTTCTAATTTGTTCTATTCCAGTTGTAGTCATCGTTAAATTCACCTCTATTCAGAGTTCTATTTCAGCTCTATTCTCAGGCAAATCGGCTGCTGTTTTAATGGAGCGAACAACCAAAGATGCCCTTCGTAGTATATTTTCACGCAAGTTAAGGATACCCCGAGGTTATAAAATATTCCGCAGCTCTGCACTAAATGGATGGCTTGGTGGGATCAACGTCAGTTCAAACTTATTGAACTGCCACTGAAAACGGCCATGCAACAAAATTGCGTGCCGTGCACAAACTTGCAGCCATCGAAGCGTGCGCTCCGAGTTTTCCAAACGAATAGTCTGTCAGAGTTTCGCAAAGCTTTACCCCGAAACTTTACAATTCATTTCAGTTGCAGTGTTTCACAACGACAAGAAGGCATGCGATGAGCCACTGAACAGCAGCGCGCTGTCGATGCGCCATGCATGCCGGGATGCAATTAAAACAGTCTTCTGTGATGCCCTGGCAAAATAAATCCGCCTTCGGCGCTACATCGCTTCATGACAGCGAATAAAAAACAGGCTGACAGCAATTTACTTCCCCTTTGGCCTGCATCGCAGCCCCGCGGGCATCGCTGCTGCCGTGCCTTCGGCAACCGCGATGCACGTATACCACGTTTCCTTATTTATATGCATCTACTGCGTTGCCTCTACACTATGCCAGTCATGTTTGTTACGGGGCACAAGTTGTTGCTTTTTCGTTACTTTCTAAGGGAGTGACGGTGGTCGAAACTACAGGACCGACAGGTTAGCTCAATGAGTACGTGGTGTCTAGCTTAATCAACGTCTAGTCACGTCGAGACATTACTGGCTCGAACGGCTGGGAAACTTTTGAGCTGTTCGCGGGGATGAATTAGACTAGTGCGCCACTTGGATAGGCCTTCCATGTGCATGCAGCGGATCGTGTTGTTTTAGGGTTACAGTAGACTCTCGATAAACGGAAATCACTTAAACGGAAGTGCCACTTAAACAGAACAGGAGCCTGTAAGTTGGTTGGTTCTGTATTCAGATAACGTAAAAAAAAAAAAAAAACTCCCGGTAATCGGAACTAAAATTTCGGCGTCACCGTATAAACGGAACTAGAAATGTAACTTGTTGCAAAACCCATTGGCATAAGAACAAGCTTTTTATGGTTCCGGCTGTTTCGGTTTTCTTTTATTTTTCTTCCTCCATGTTTTGTTTAGCCTCGTTGGCCTCGTAAGCCTCGTCTCGTTAGTGGTCAGCCGTGTTAGTGCAACAAATCCGACCCCGCAGTTCTTGTTCCAGTCGTTTGGTGTTGATTCAAGACGCCGAGGTTACAGGGCTCAGCTCCTGCCGCCTCGTTATGCTATCGTGGTGCTAATCTCGCTTCCCTACAGCGTTGCCGTCTTCTAAATTCGGTGGCTCGTAAGCATTCGCGAAGTTGAGGCCTCTAGCCTCCGTGAATATGCAGTTGTAAGGACTCAAACAAAAATAATTCATGCATTTTGTAGTGGACAGCGACTAATTGTTGCCAAATAAACTTTGTGAACGCTGTGCGTAAACCTGTTGTAGTTTTCTTGCTTTCTGAAAAATTATCAGCTACATTCCCCTTCTAGTGCTTCGGGTTTCGTGAACGGGTATTTAGGTACGGGTACGCACATAGATTTGCACTTTCCCACATATATCTCAGTAAACGGAACTCCTCTGAAACGGAGCTAATTTTTTCTGTCTCTTGAAGTTGCGTTTATCGAGAGCATACTGTACCTCGCATTTCTTCTACAGACCTACCCCTTTCTGGCTCTTCGTTCCCTATAATCCTGCCTCGGTGACGCGTTGCGTGCTGAGGATGTGCTTCCTCCCATTTTCAGTAAATCTTGCCCTGACTGCGCCTGCGCCGCGCCCACACCTGCTTTCATGTTCCCTGCGCGTTTTTTTTATTCCAGCCTATCCAGTAGCGTTACGAGCAGCGCCCTTGTAAGGTAGCCATATCTGCTATTTCTCGCTCACTTGTTCCCACAGCAACTTACAGCTGAGATAAATACTCGAAGGAGCCCTTGATAAGTGAAATTCATTAGGCGTTCTTCTTTCTGTTCATTTTATAAACCAGGATTAAATCACATTAAATTCTAATTTATTAAAATTCGCCCTACCATCCTATAAAGGTTCCGCACAAGCAAGTAGTCTTCATACGGGCAAAAACGAGGTGTATTAGGCGTGATTCTTAACATTACATCTATAGACATGGATAAAAGACAATTTATGTTCACTTTATTACACTCCCCCTTAAAGAAGATTGCGCTGAAGAAATTAGTTCGTTCAGGAACCAATCAAGCCACCTTTCACCCTGTAGATATCACCTGGCCGTAATAAATTGCAGGACCCGCCGCGGTGGCTCAGTGGCTAAGGCATTGCGCTGCTAAGAACGAGGTCGCGGGTTCGGTTTCCGGCCGCGGCGGCCGCTTTTCTGATGGAGACTAAAAGCAAAAACGCCCCCTTGTGCGAAATTTCGGCGGACGTTAAAGATCCCCAGGTGGTCAAAATTAATCCGGAGCCCTCCACTACGGCGCGCCTCATCGCCTGCGTTACGTCGGCGCGTTAAACCCTACAACCAATAAATTTCAGGAAGATTTACCCGATGAAGTCCATCGCGTACGAAGAATAAAGCTTTGTATTCTTTCTAATGCTCATCGTTTTTAAATCCTGATATGGAGGAACATTGTGCCCCCTTAGGAATGAAGGCAAAATCAAGATGCGGTTCATGGTGCAAGAAGTTCGAATTAAACAGTGTGCATCCATCGGGCGGGCGCCCTACCCGCATCACCTGTTGTTGAATAAATATTTTATTTTATTCATTCCCATAGAAACCTAGAGGACGGCAACAAATCTCAAAAGATTGCGCAGAAGAATAAATGCGCGGGCTTTTCACAACTACCTAGCTACCGAAAAATCTAGCTATTCGCGGTACTTTGCGTTGGCGAAAATTAATAAAGCGACGCTTTCGTGGTCTCACTGACGACGGTGTCGTTACCTAAAACGCACTGCGAGAAGACCAAGTTTACACATGAGAGAGAGAGCATGGCTATGATGATGATGATGATGGGCATCCGAAGAAAATGCTAGCCGTGGCCAGAATCGAACTTGGGCGACTCGCGTTATTGAGCAGACGTCTCTCCGATTGCGCATCCTGGCACGGTCGGAGCAGTTTGGATTTCAAGGTGAATTTGAACGCTTCACTCCGGACGACGACGATTGTATTTTTTTTTTTGTGGTGGTGGGGGGGGGGGGGGGGTGGTGGTACTCAGGTTCTTCTTGAGGGATTCGTTTGACTCGCTGGCAGTGTGCACTTTGTTCGTTGCCGCTTTGACTTTGATTGCAGCGGCTTTAAGTTTGGCGCTTCGCCATTTGATTTGTGCACACAAGAAAGCTCCACATTTCAAACATCGTCGTTGTTAGATGGAGGGGATTTGAATTTTATTTTGAAACAGCGGCGGTAGTGGTGGCCGCTAACTGTTTGCCTGGAAACATAATCACATGTTGGGTAACAAACTAGGTTATTTTTGTCAGGTAATCAGTTTGAGGGTATCCGCGAAAGCCCTTTCAGAAACGTTGTTCTTTTTCGGGTCAGCGCCTTACTTTCTCCTCCTTGCTTAACCTTTTCGGCAAAGCAAAAGGTGTAGCTTCATTGCATAACATGTACGTTAAACTTCCACCCTAAAACGCGCTGTAAAACGCCGTAAAACATCGTAAAACTTTTGTTTAGTAGTAAGCTTTGGTTAGCCCATAGCACCTATCTATAGGACCGCTTTGAACAACAACAACAACAACAACAACAACAACAGCGGCGACGATGAAAGCCAACTTTCTCTGGCGATGATGATAAATGATCGTGGGGGAAGAAAAAAAATGCATAAAGGGAATCAAATGTGCGCTAGGTATTCCCCCGAACACGTCAACGGCCAAGGTTCTTAGTTTGGGCGTATCAAACACTTTAAATGAACTCATAGAGACGGCAGACGCGTCGCAAGAGGAGATACTGTTGGGCAGCAGGGCGGGTCGCAGAATACTCGAACGTCAGGGATACCAGACCAGTGAACTAGCCAAAGACACACGCGAAATACCAAAGTCGATCAGGGAGAAAATTAAGGTAACACCCATGCCCAGAAACACTCCTTCCGCGTATCACGAAGCCAGACAGAAGAGCAGAGCCAGAGCCCTGCAAACCAGATGCGGTGGACAGACGGACGTCCTTTACAACCGAAGAGGTAACGTTAGTGTGGACACCAGCTCATCGTGGACTCTTTTGGAATGAGAAAACCCATGCAACCGCCTGAGGTCTTACAGTCCGGGCTATCGCCGCCAACACCGCCGCTGCTGATGTCCAGTCATTGGCCTCGGCCTTGCATGCCGAGCCTCCTTCCCAAATGGCGGTGAACGAATGGCCGAGTGACTACAGCGAAATCGCGCAATAATATCGACTGGAGAGGAAGACACTACCTCCTGCGGATCCGCCGCTAAGTAGAAAAGAGGAGATTTACTGGAGACGTTTGCAGACGGGAGTTTTCCAGAACCCAGTCTTATATAGTAAAAGGGCATCCCAAAGTCGTCGATCCAAGTTGTAAGAAATGTAAGGGTCGAGCGGACCTCGTCCGCATGGTGTGGACTTGTCCTTCGTACAATAAACCGCACCGAAATGTAGCATCCTGGGAGGCACTACTCCTCAGCCGAACCTCCGAAGCCCAGCGCAAGATCATTGGTCTCGCCCTAAAAGCCGCCAAGTCTCAAGGGATACCGGCCGACTGATGGGGGGAGGGGGCACCTAACGCTCCCTTTTTGACTGGTGTGTAATAACGTTTTCACTGACCGACTGACTTCCCGTAGCCGGCATCGAACCCGGGTCCCTCCCGCTATGAAGCTGGCGTCTATCCGATTGCTCCATTTCGACATGGTCGAAACGAACGCCAAGCAGCAGGTACCGGTTCGCGCCGAAAACCCCAAACCCGAACGTTAGGCCTACGGAGTGCCCACGTGAGAGTTCCTGTGGGTATCCTAGAAAATTGGTGCGTACCTCCAGAGTAGCACATACTCGCAGTGTGGGATTGGCCAAACAAGGGATTCATCACGAGAAAGCTCCGCGATCAACCATCGTCGTCGTTAAACGGAGCGGGGGATGTAAGAGGAGGAATAAACTTTAGTTTTGTAATAGTTCTGGAGTCATGGCAATGAAGAAGGGGGGGGGGGGGGCATTCTCAGTCCAGAATTCCCTGGGTGGTCGCTGCCAGGCGGGCCCTTTCAACCAGTTGAAGCTGAGCGACGGGGCCTGGGCTGGCTAGCATGCCTTCCCACTGCTCATGGTTAGGGATGAGGGGGCCAGGGATAATGCGGGGGAGCACGCCCAGATAATATGCTAGAGTGTGCAGCAGGGTTGGGGACAGTACTTTCAGGTAACGGAGTAGGAGGTGGGGTGGGTGGCGTGGAGGAGGCTGCCTTGCGGGTAGGTGTTCGTTTGAAGGCGGCATTGGCTTTCGTTTTTTCCTCGCACCATCGAAGAATGAAATTTGTTGCCTGTCGCCGCCTTTAACCTGTAGAAAACTCGGGAGCATTCTTCAAGCGAAGTGCCAGTGAACCGAGCTGATGTTCTGCCATCCCTGCTTGTGCTTTAAAGCTTGCAGTATTAAATGGATAAAATAAATAAAGGCCTGAAGCTGCGCGAGTGCTAGTCACTTCGCCTCATCTACTTGTGGAAATTTGTTTTAAAGTGAAGCTTTTAGCCTCTAACTGATGTCGTCCGCAGTGCACCCAAAACACACCGCGGAAAAGCCAGCTTTCTCGGACGATGATGATAATCGTGGGTGAAGCGAATAAGTAAATCGCTTCCCGTTCCGGAATCGAACCTGAGTTCCTCGCGTCATGAAGCCGACGTCCATTCGATTGCGCCAACTGGCACGGCCGAAGCAGTGTAGACTTGGAGAGGAATGGATGGACGTGCAAAATTATACAGAAGATGCATTACTCCATCTAACGACGGCAATGGTTGAATGTTAGGGAAAGGTATGCGATTGCCGTATCAGTATAAGGCGCTAGAGAACACATTCGCAGTGCCGTGAACCGTTCCGGTAAGAAATACCTTGTGGGTATGGTTAGGTGGTGCGATGTGGGTCTGCTCGCTTCTCAGTTGGTACGCTTGATGTTGTACTTGATTTTGAAAAGCTTCGCGTTCTCCCATTGCTTCCGGTTGACAAAGGCGTTGTTGTTTATATATTGAATGCGAGGAATGGCCAGTGTGCATTTCAAACCCTCGAAATGGCACGGCGGGTAGTAAATCGGCGGTTTTCTTCCCCACTGGCGACAGCTGGAACGTCGGGAGGGCTGCGCGCTACTCGCGTGGGGCTTTCCCGTATGGCAAAGACGATGGAGCAACACATTTGCCTGCGTCAGACTGTTTCCAGACGGATGGGTTGCAAGGGAATCATCTTTGACACCAACAACAATAAATATACCGGGTATCTTGAAAATAGGGTCTGCAACTTTGTGAGAAACCTGTGCTGTATTTTAAAACGTTCACACCTTTCGCATCTTTTGCAAGGCATGAAAAGTCAATGTAGAAGTTTTTTCTTTTCATTTCACAAGCAGCCACAATTTCTTCTCTTGGGACATATTTTTAATTCAGGTTATGCCTCAATGACTTATATATTGTACTCTCTACCCTAGGCCTAGTCGATGTCACAGTCTGCCCTTTAAGGGCGGAGTTTTCTTTCACGTGACTTGGCCCCCTTTCCTTCTTGCCGGAAGACATTGAAATACAATTATTTCCTTTCGAGCACTAAACATTGGCCGTTCCCGCTCACTTCTGCTGCCGTTCCTCTCCCGTCTCGTTCCTTCCAAGATAACACGCTAGAGGTTTGCTCAAGTCAATTTAAATTTACCGCGTTCCACTACTCCGAGTCGGGTGCGTCGATGCCAACGTTGCCGTAGGGCGGTGACGCGCGTAAATCGACGCACCCGACTACAACGTTTATAGAACCATGTTTCCCTACTCCACGAGCGTTCCAAGCGGAACGCGAAACCTACCTAGTGGAACCTTTCGTTGCTTTTGCCGTTTGACTTTTTAATTCCCCCAGGTAGCGCGGGCAACAGCGGGCAATAGTTTTCTTCAGTTGATGTAGTATTTTATTTTCTATCGCAAAAAGCAAGCAACCGTAAAGTTTTAATAAAGGAACACTGCAAACGCCACTCATGTATTGATTTTCAGCCTTATATTTGCGCAATGTCTTGTTCTTGTTCAACAACGTTGGTAAGTATGAACCTTAACACCGGACTGAAATGTTTAGACTTGGCTGTGGGTATATAAGACTATTGCGCAACATCTGTTTTGCTTTGGCCGGCTGGCTGAATCGAGTGATAGACAGACATACATACAGACAGACAGACCAAAATTTTCCCGTTCAAGTAGCCCGAGAAAGAATATATCGTCTTCAAAAGCTTGTAATAATGTGATTCTGGGTTAGTCTTGGCAGTGTTTCAGGAAGGTTGGGGCTTCTATTTCGAAATACGTTTAAAGGCTCTCTCCTTCATTCTTTGCGAACTTTTTCTTGCCATGTCTCGCGCTCTTCTCGTCTAACGCACGCGCTTCACTAATGGCGTCTGCTTTGTATGGAAATGCGCGCCTTGTCTTCAAAAACACGCATCATGCTGCCTTTATTTCAGGCGAAGCTAAAGTGGCATGCCTAAAGAACCGATAGGCACGCTTTAACCTACTGCGTCTAGTAAGGAAGCCGTCTGAAAAGCTTCTTTAAAGTAACAAAAAGAAAAAGAAAAACTAGAACTGTCGCCGAGTTCTCCGCTCACCTCGCACTATTTCTCGGCCTACTTTACCCGACTCTTTTTTTTTCGCACTCCATACTGCTTCCTTGAAGAGTAATAGTCAGTGTACGAGAACGTTTGTGCATCATATTTCCGGGCTTTCGCGGAAAGGACTTTTCTATTCCCAACTCTTTCTGTTTTGCTCCGGCTGACGTCAACGTCAGTAACTGGTAGGCAAATAAATAAATAAATAAATAAATAAATAAATAAATAAATAAATAAATAAATAAATAAATAAATAAATAAATAAATAAATAAATAAATAAATAAATTAATTAAATAAATAAATAAATAAATAAATAAACTTTTCCCACTTTTGAAACGTCAAGCCATGATCGCGGACGTAACACAATCGGATAGGTCAGACCAGGCACTTTGTTTCTGCTCACTGCACTGTAATGTCATGGCAACATGCTGCGGCAACGCTGCAGACAACTCGGTCATTTGGAGCAGCTGTTTGTTCACGCATGGGGCGATAAATCCGCGGCCGATGTCTCCGGCTGCTGCGTTTTTCCCCCTCATTTCCACCATACATAGGTAAGGCAGCGGCCAAAACAAGTGATCGCTAACGTTGAGACGTGCGGTCTAGCTGGCGCAGACTTCTCCTGAATGGGAAGCCCCACGCCTCGTCACGTGCATGGTTTCCTCTCGTACGAAGCCAAGCACGAGTAGCGCCAGGCGCTGTTTCAGCTGCGTAGCAACAAATCGGCCGTGGAGCGCAGCTGGGGCAGAATGCCGGTTAACGAAGCAGTTCTAGATCGGCTTTAACACCTCAAGTCGAGCGAAGTGTAGACGCTTCCCCTTCATGACCACAAATTAGATCTTGCCCTTCCGGCCCCATGGAACAGATGTAGAAGTGAGTTATCTCCGGCCGCTACCTGCTATTTGCGTTCACCCGAAGTCTCCCAAGTTTTCCGTAAAAGTACGCCTCTCACAAGAAGCGCAGCACCTGTGTAACTGCTTTTGAAAGATCAGAAACTTGACACACTGAAAACAATGGGCCTTGAGTGCTCATACTTCACTGTCTGCGGTTGGTGTAGGCTGAAGCAATGACATAAAAGCAACAAGTGCTACTATCTAGCAGAAGCAAGACACAAGCATCGAGGCACTGCTCCCAATAAACACTTCGAACTTTTCAGTCGCATTTGTTACCAAACTGGTAGTCCTAACACAGAGCCTCAGCTAAATAAACTAAAAAAAAACACTACCAAGCAGTTCAGCTTTCGCGCAAAGGTTGCAAAAGTTTCCTAGTACCCGGCACAAGTGTTCATTTTACAGCAAGGACAATATGGATAGCTACAGCTAGCTGATGTGGTGAGAAAAAGTTCTTTCAGAAGCTTCTATGCCCTTCTCGTCTACTACTGGACTGGCGTATCCAGCAACTTGCACTGAAACATGAGGCAATTAAAGAGACCACAAAGACAAGAAGTTCGATTCATTCGAAAGATGGCAACACCAGGATTCAGAATAACAATGACGCTAGTTCTAACAGCAAGCTTCAAGCAATCATTCCAGGTGATAAGTTCCACAGATGACGGAGTAGATGCTCGCCAGCAACTCGCACTGCCCCTGTGGCGTCGTAGGAGCTAAGCTAGTGGTATAGTACACAGTCGACAAAAGCCATCATCAGTAAAGATGACTGTGTAATTGTATTGGGCCCTAGGTTACACTCTATTGTGCTGCCTGAATGCTATCATGCAGTTAACACACTGATTACGCCGTTCGGTTACCTCAGAAATGACCTTAATGATTGCACTGGGAAGGGAAAACTTTGGAGCTGCAATAACTGTTTGTGCATGTGAGACCTTCTTTGGGGCCAGAATAGTGTTGGGTGTAACAGAAGGCCAGTCCTCTAAAACAAAACAAATATGTATGTTGTAATAATGGTCCCTTTAAAGGGACCATGAATCAAGGGACCAAGGGGCCGTCTTCTCGTGAAAGTATGCGTTTTTTCCCATGTCCGTCTCTGTGTTCACAACAAGCGCAACGTACCTTCAAAAGCATGTTACCAACTAGCCCAACATCAAGCTTTACTGAACTTTAAAGGAGAAAATTCTGCAATGCTGTAAACTGCACAACCTTACTTTTTCGCTGGATTGACTGTGTAGACCAAACGCACTGTTAGCAATGTTACAAAATAAAGGGAAACAAAAATTACCCCACCTTCCCGCGAGGGGAACCCTGTGGAGATGCGACGCATCTTGGGGGTTCACTTGGTGTTTCCGTTGGGTTGATTCTCTAATTGCGTGAAACGTGTGAGGAACGCGCATGCTGTATTCTTTATTCTTTGGCCGGTGCTGGAACGACCGCGGCTATGACGCAACGTGGCGCGGCTATGACGCAATACAATCCAACACAATCCACTTTAATCCAATCCAATCCAATCCAAGCCAAGCCAATCCAAGCCAACCCAATCGAATCCAATCCAATGCCCCTCGCAAGAGAGTGTTCGCTATCGGAGAGGAGAGGGGGGTGAGCGGCGGAGAGCGCAGCTCGCACGGCGAGGAGAATGGGGGAGGGGTGTGGACGGACAATAACAACGCCGTATGGAGGGACAAGGCGAGTGAATGAGATGCAGTCGCATCTAAAAAAGAAGACGAGAAAATGTTTAAAGTAGTCACGCGACGCCACTTTGGCGAGGAATGCGACAAGGTGTACTCGGTGACAAGTTTAAGGGGTACCAAAGTCCAAAAGCAAGTTGTCTTATATCCATGTGCAGCTTTCCCGTTCATATAATTTCTTTCATCAGTCATTACTCTGTAGTCAAGAGTTCGACGAAAGTTCGTCTGGTCAGGTGTCATGATGAGAACGAAATGCGGTCACTGACCAAGTCAAGGTGAAAAACACAGAGACGTTTCGGAACCCGTACGGGTTCCTTGATCACACTTGATCATTACTCTGTAGGTATTTTGCGAAATGTAAAATATTTTCGCGCAGCTAATGTTGGGGGTAATAACTTAGGCGAATAAGCTCTAGAGCTATGGAAACTATCCCATACAAATGGATGGTGAATAAGATTGGACAGCGAATTACACAAAAAAATATTCAGAATACTAGAAAGTAATTTTGGAGTTTTCATCTTCACGTTGACTTCTTGCTTTATGCCAAATATAACTTTCCTGAAGTGGTTTTGCTAGGTTCCTGAGAGGTCGGAGTTTTGATCGAGATAGCTGAGAATGAGCAATCAGAGTGTCGTGAATGGCAATAATACTACTGGCAGCCCTACCTCGACGACTCCGGGAAGTGCACCATTCGCTCAAACAAGTGGGTTTTTCCAAGCAGCTCCGTCACCCCCCTTATGCTGCGTCACGCAGAAGGTTGAGGGACCTTCACCAGGTCTCCCGTCACCGCTTGAGAGGAGCCGACACCGTAAAAAGTGGCAAAACCTGAGGGCCAGCATCAGCTGTTGCAGTGTAGGCAGTGGCAGTCCCCGGCTGTCATCGGACACGGGCTTTGGCCGTCGCTCATCGATGACCGCGGTATTTTCGGCTTTTCGTCGTCGTACACGCGTCACCAAACACAAGATCGGTGCCACGACAGACTGCCTCGAAGCCGGTGAACCGTCGCGCAACGTCGCACCGCTGCCGCTGGCGGTGCCGAACAGCCATGCTGGAATGAGAAGTTGCGTTCAAGCTAGCTACGAGGCAGACTTGAATTTCTGCTGACAAAGATCAGTCGAAGTGCGATTGAAGTGCAGGTTGAAGACGCATTGGGCCTGAAATGAGGGAAGCCGACTTGGGCGGCGGCACGTTTAGTTCAGTTTAGGTTGAGAAGAAGATATATCTATAAATGGGGCTACATGACTCTCTGTGCGCTGCACGAAACTTTACTTGGAAACTTTCCCGTATGCAAACTTGTCGCAAGGCTGCAAAGAAGTCCGCCTAAAGAAAGGTAATTGCTGCTAGTCGTTACTGAAACCATTTAAGCTCCCCAGACATTGAACGGAGATTGAAAAACTCCTTTGATATTGTTTTCTTCTTTTTCTAATGTGCAATTATTCCGCGCTCTGTACTGAGGATGGTTCCTTCACGGAAGATTGAGCCGGTTATTGTTGCCGCGTAACGCTCGTCCTCGCTTTCTTTTCACATTTTGTGAGTACGTCCGTAATTTTATGTTTTTGAAGGATTCGCTGAAAACTTCTAGCGATATTTCCTAATAGAGGTAATCAGGATTCTGACTAGGGAAAATCCTTTTGAAGGTGGGTTGTGTTTTGCCTAAACTCAAACGAGTCCAATCAAGGCGGCTCAAGACATATTGAGCTCAGCTGTGCTTTATTTCGGTAAAGTGTAGGTTGACTACCAGAGTATACTTCTTTTTGTTGAAGGCATCAGCCATCGTTCACTGCGCCTGTGTTCCATACCCTTCAGTTACGTTTGCTTTTTAAGGATTTTTCACCAGCGTTGTAAAGGTTCCTTCCAAGGAAGCAAAACTGCAGCCGCTTCGAATGGTCCGTATTACTTTGAAATTAATATTTAATCATAATCGTCCCAGACTAATCAAGGACTGCTGCTCTTAGAATTCGCCGGGAGCTTCAGCACAGAATGAAAGTAGTGTGCCACGTGCTGTTAAAAGAGTCCGGTTTAGTGGATATGGAAAGAAGGCAAAGTTTAGTTGGTCTTTAAGCTCCTAAGTTTGCGTCTTATTCGCCCCCGATCACCGCTTTTGGTAAAACAACGCTGCAGTTCCCGCGTTGTCGGTGCACCGGCTCCTTATCGGTTGATTTTGTGCGTCGCCATCGCTACATTGCGGATTGTTTCGAATTAGAAGGTTTGGGTTTGTGACGTTCTGAAGGTAGTTCTGGCTTCTGTGAGAATCTCAAATCATGCCTGAATGCTTCGTTCTTTTCTGTACCGCAGTAAAGAGTGATGGTCGACCTCCACATCCTCTTGGCTTTTTACCTTTATAGGCATTGTGTGATTCAGTAAGAAATACCGAGGTTCATTCTATTTAACCGGGTCGCAGGAAAAGAGTGTTTTAGAACTGTTTACGCAATTTTACGTAGTTGGCTAATACAAAAAAAAATAAGCAAAACTCTTAAAAGGTTGCCTTGATTTTCCCCGTGCATATCGTGCAATTCTGTGTGCGCTCACTACGTTCATTTTGTGTTATGGTACCCAAGCATTATTAGGCAGTGCTTGTTTTCTCAATGATATCGTAACGTAAGTTGCGGAACGAAGCTTATGAGAGAGAGCGAGAGGGAGAGAGAGCTTGAATGGATACTGAAGAGGTAGATTCACAAACAGGTTATGCAAGAAACCACCGCGACCGACAATTCATTGCGCAGCCCTAGAATGAACTTGAGCCGCTACTATTTCGTCCATTGGGTGCCGCTATCTCTGTCGCCGCCGCAGCAGCGCAGCAGTGAAGCACTGTAGGCCGCGTTGGGTCTCTCTGTGAATTACCTTGTCGCTCGCCCGAGCATGCCGCGATAAGCCGCTTCGCCTCCTGTATATGTTCTTGCTCTGCTAGTTCAGGGCGACTAGGCGACGGCTTGACCACTGAGTATGAAAACGTAGTTCTGACTGGGTTTTCAGCAAAAAAAGCTACTGAAACGCAGCACGCACGCGTCGAAAACGCTGCTTTGTCGGCTGCTTTGCGGGCGCTTGGCTCCTCAGCCTCGTCATCGACGGCGCGCCCGCTAGCTTGTCTGTGCGTTCCTTCCAGCGCAACTAAATGGGGAATCTAATAATCCAGTAGATATAGTGAGACGGAAGGCTGGAACTCTTAACCACAGTGATGTCCCGCAGGGGCGAGACAAACTCCCATACCTGGGCTCAGAAATTCGCTATTTTCAGCATTTCTTTCCCGCATGGTTCTTAAGAATTCCCTTCTAAATTCCCCGATTTCTCTTTCTGCAGCTGGTAGGTCCTTACATGAATTCCTGTTTGGTTTGGGCGTTAGCCAGCCCCACCTATGTCTACTTTACGTAGCCTACCAGACGCAGACACCGTTCAGAGAACCAAAGTTTCACCGTGAGCTAAATCCCACTACATCTGTCGCTCAGCAGCATTTGAATATGTATTTCACACCTTGCACCCTACAGCAGGCTTCCTTCGCATGCTAAATAAGCTAAAACTGCTCCCGTGAAAAAAAAAAAAAAAACAAGAAATGGTTAAGTAATTGAGGCAATTTTAGCTAATCGCCGAGATTTCTAGAGCCATCTCTGGCTGACAGCACACGGCCTAAGGCTGACCCGAAATACTTATTTGTATGTTGTGCAAAAATAAATGCAAACATGGTCCAGACCTTTAGCCGCCGCTGCTTCACGCTTTGCTAGCTCGTTCTCATGTAGTATTCCTTGCTCTATGCTCCTTCCTGTTTTATGAACTGGATTGGAAGCGGTCTTGGAGCGTGTGGCTTGCAGGAATACGTCTGCGGATATTTCAACATAAATTCCAAAGTGTTATGGGAACTCTTTAAAAGCAAACAAAGTAATAAATGAGTCGAGGTCCGGTTAACTGACATTATTTTGTCGTTTTACTCCACGAGTCCTAAAATTCCAAGCATCTATTGAGATTCCCTTTTTCTCTTTCGGCAAAAGGTGCAGCCGAAAATTCCCCGAAAAAGGGAAAATTCCCCGCACGGACCATCACTGCGTATGCAAAGGCAAATTATCACGATACACTGTGTGCGTATTCTTTGCTTTCGCTCGAGGTAACTGCGTTTAGAAGTGTTGAACCTTACCCGACTTTTTTTTAATTTTTGCCTTCGCCCTGTTGGGAACCTCGGGGTCACCTGTCGTAAGCTCTGCAGCACCAATCAACGCCTGCTTGGCAAATGGGTTGGCTGCTATTTACGACACCCTTCAACGAAGATGAAACGCGTACTGAAAGTATTTTCCCATTCCCGTTCGAGCACCAGCTTTCACTGTGCCGAAAAACAATAATTTGGCTGAAAGCTTCGCGGAAACAGTTATTCTGAACCCTGGAAACGCCCATGTTCATAGCACGCTGATGAAACTGAGCTGGTGCAACTTCCCCCGGGAGACTTGCGAACTGCGGTTCGGTCGATAAATTTAACGAACGCTTCCAATGCGAGTTCAGCCGTAGGTATTAAAGGGAAGTTGTGGAAGAGAAAATAAATTAACCCTCATTCTTGAACCCCTCATGCTGAAAGAAAAAGGAAACGCAATCACTGCAAAATGCTTGCCAGCTAAAAGGGCCCAAGTTTTCAGTCAAAGAATAGCCCTACCTTGTTCCGATACCATTAAAACACACACTCTCTCTCTCTCTCTCTCTCTCTCTCTCTCTCTCTCTCTCTCTCTCTCTCTCTCTCTCTCTCTAACAATTGTAGTTGCTAAAGACACTCGACACGTTCGTTTTTTTTTCTGTGTTAATAAATTATTATCACGGCAAAAACAAAGTACGTACCGGAGCAGTGGACAAGAGATAAGTAACGTCTA